>NC_134356.1:52151135-52451135 GCF_048569485.1 Anomaloglossus baeobatrachus | reverse complement strand
CCACCGCACCACGGACCACATCTACACCCTGCACAGTCTCATTCAGAGCCACGTCCACAATACAAAGCATGGGAAGATATACGCCTGCTTTTTGACTTTAAAAAGGCCTTTGACTCAGTGTGGCACCCGGGCTTGTTCTTAAAAATGCTGGAAAGCGGAATAGGAGGAAAGACCTACGATGTCATCAAAAGCTCCTACACCGAGAACCTCTGCAGTGTGAGTGTGAACGGTAGAAGAACGGCTTATTTCCAGCAGAGCCGAGGAGTCAGCCTAAGTCCAACGCTCTTCAATATTTACATCAATGAGCTGGCTACTGCTCTAGAATCTTCAACTGCTCCAGGTCTCACACTCCATGACGCCCAGGTGAAATTCTTGCTCTATGCAGATGACCTACTGCTGGTGTCACCAACCGAGAAAGGTCTCCAAGACAACTACAAATTTTGGAGAAATTCAGCTCCACATGGGCACTACCGATCAATCTAAAGAAAACCAACATCATGGTGTTCCAGAAGAGAAAAAGAAGATTTGACCAGCATCCTTCATTTGTCGTAAACGGCTGCACTCTAACAGGAACAGACAAATACACCTACTTGGGCCTGGAAATTAACCAGTCAGGGAGCTTCAAACAAGCCATAGAGACCCTGAAAAACAAGGCCTGCAAAACCTTTTATGCCATCCGAAGGAAATTGTATCATCTGAAGCCACCAGTGAGGGTCTGGCTAAAAATCTTCGATTCCATCATTGCCCCAATCCTCTTGTACGGCAGCGAAGTCTGGGGCCCTCACACTTACCCAGATTGGTCAAGGTGGGATTCCAGCCCAACAGAAATATTCCACCTGGAATTCTGTAAGCACCTTCTCCAGGTCCATCGAAGCACCTCCAACAGTGCCTGTCGAGCTGAGCTGGGCAGATTCCCTCTACACCTAGCAGCTCTGAAGAGGTCACTATCATTTCAGGCTCACCTACAGAGTAGCAATCCAAGCTAGCATCACCACAAAGCTCTGATATATATACGTGGGCCAGATGAACCAGGACCCCTGGCACAGCTCTCCCAAACCCAACTGGACAAAATAACCAATCACAGCAGCCTGACAAGAACCAGAATCAGGAAGATGGTAGACGAGGGCCAGGAGAGGTATGTCAGTGACTGGAGGACCGACATCAATACCTCACAGAAACTGACCACGTACCAGAGACTACAGAGAGACTACAGACTGGCCCCATATCTGGAAAAACTCCCGGATCCCAGAGACCGCAGGACCCTGAGCCGATATAGACTCAGTGCCCACAGTCTAGCCATTGAATCCGGCCGACACAAGCAGAGCTACAAGCCCAGGGAGGACAGACTGTGCCAACACTGTATATAATATATACGGATAAGGCTGCACATCAAACTTAGATAATAGTATAATGCCTCAAGCATATGGACAAATATTGAAAAATACAATGAAAAATGCTACTTGCTGACTTGAACATGTGAATAATGAATTGCATACCTGCCATGAATATTAGGAAAAAGGAGATATTTAGCAATCGCATTGATCAATGTAACTGAGCCCCAAAACCTCGTCAAGGTACATCTCTATATTGGGGTCCCTAGCTCTGTGACCCTAACTGTGTGTCATCTCATTGCAATTAAAAACTGCTATGGGTGGAGAGGGGTAACTAAGGACTTTCTTATGTAGGAGATGGAAAAAACATGGCCGAAAGGGGCGGAGCTGTGTTCACATTCAGAAAAAAAACTACATATAACTGAATAGGATAACTGAAGTGAGCACTAATATATATATATATTATGAGTGCAAGCCAAAAATTACATACTATATACGGATAAGGCTGCACATCAAACTTAGATAATAGTATAATGCCTCAAGCATATGGACAAATATTGAAAAATACAATGAAAAATGCTACTTGCTGACTTGAACATGTGAATAATGAATTGCATACCTGCCATGAATATTAGGAAAATGAGATATTTAGCAATCGCATTGATCAATGTAACTGAGCCCCAAAACCTCGTCAAGGTACATCTCTATATTGGGGTCCCTAGCTCTGTGACCCTAACTGTGTGTCATCTCATTGCAATTAAAAACTGCTATGGGTGGAGAGGGGTAACTAAGGACTTTCTTATGTAGGAGATGGAAAAAACATGGCCGAAAGGGGCGGAGCTGTGTTCACATTCAGAAAAAAAAACTACATATAACTGAATAGGATAACTGAAGTGAGCACTAATATATATATATATTATGAGTGCAAGCCAAAAATTACATACTATATACGGATAAGGCTGCACATCAAACTTAGATAATAGTATAATGCCTCAAGCATATGGACAAATATTGAAAAATACAATGAAAAATGCTACTTGCTGACTTGAACATGTGGATAATGAATTGCATACCTGCCATGAATATAAGTGCTCACTTCAGTTATCCTATTCAGTTATATGTAGTTTTTTTTCTGAATGTGAACACAGCTCCGCCCCTTTCGGCCATGTTTTTTCCATCTCCTACATAAGAAAGTCCTTAGTTACCCCTCTCCACCCATAGCAGTTTTTAATTGCAATGAGATGACACACAGTTAGGGTCACAGAGCTAGGGACCCCAATATAGAGATGTACCTTGACGAGGTTTTGGGGCTCAGTTACATTGATCAATGCGATTGCTAAATATCTCATTTTCCTAATATTCATGGCAGGTATGCAATTCATTATTCACATGTTCAAGTCAGCAAGTAGCATTTTTCATTGTATTTTTCAATATTTGTCCATATGCTTGAGGCATTATACTATTATCTAAGTTTGATGTGCAGCCTTATCCGTATATAGTATGTAATTTTTGGCTTGCACTCATAATATATATATATTAGTGCTCACTTCAGTTATCCTATTCAGTTATATGTAGTTTTTTTTCTGAATGTGAACACAGCTCCGCCCCTTTCGGCCATGTTTTTTCCATCTCCTACATAAGAAAGTCCTTAGTTACCCCTCTCCACCCATAGCAGTTTTTAATTGCAATGAGATGACACACAGTTAGGGTCACAGAGCTAGGGACCCCAATATAGAGATGTACCTTGACGAGGTTTTGGGGCTCAGTTACATTGATCAATGCGATTGCTAAATATCTCATTTTCCTAATATTCATGGCAGGTATGCAATTCATTATTCACATGTTCAAGTCAGCAAGTAGCATTTTTCATTGTATTTTTCAATATTTGTCCATATGCTTGAGGCATTATACTATTATCTAAGTTTGATGTGCAGCCTTATCCGTATATAGTATGTAATTTTTGGCTTGCACTCATAATATATATATATATTAGTGCTCACTTCAGTTATCCTATTCAGTTATATGTAGTTTTTTTTCTGAATGTGAACACAGCTCCGCCCCTTTCGGCCATGTTTTTTCCATCTCCTACATAAGAAAGTCCTTAGTTACCCCTCTCCACCCATAGCAGTTTTTAATTGCAATGAGATGACACACAGTTAGGGTCACAGAGCTAGGGACCCCAATATAGAGATGTACCTTGACGAGGTTTTGGGGCTCAGTTACATTGATCAATGCGATTGCTAAATATCTCATTTTCCTAATATTCATGGCAGGTATGCAATTCATTATTCACATGTTCAAGTCAGCAAGTAGCATTTTTCATTGTATTTTTCAATATTTGTCCATATGCTTGAGGCATTATACTATTATCTAAGTTTGATGTGCAGCCTTATCTGTATATAGTATGTAATTTTTGGCTTGCACTCATAATATATATATATATTAGTGCTCACTTCAGTTATCCTATTCAGTTATATGTAGTTTTTTTTCTGAATGTGAACACAGCTCCGCCCCTTTCGGCCATGTTTTTTCCATCTCCTACATAAGAAAGTCCTTAGTTACCCCTCTCCACCCATAGCAGTTTTTAATTGCAATGAGATGACACACAGTTAGGGTCACAGAGCTAGGGACCCCAATATAGAGATGTACCTTGACGAGGTTTTGGGGCTCAGTTACATTGATCAATGCGATTGCTAAATATCTCATTTTCCTAATATTCATGGCAGGTATGCAATTCATTATTCACATGTTCAAGTCAGCAAGTAGCATTTTTCATTGTATTTTTCAATATTTGTCCATATGCTTGAGGCATTATACTATTATCTAAGTTTGATGTGCAGCCTTATCCGTATATAGTATGTAATTTTTGGCTTGCACTCATAATATATATATATATTAGTGCTCACTTCAGTTATCCTATTCAGTTATATGTAGTTTTTTTTCTGAATGTGAACACAGCTCCGCCCCTTTCGGCCATGTTTTTTCCATCTCCTACATAAGAAAGTCCTTAGTTACCCCTCTCCACCCATAGCAGTTTTTAATTGCAATGAGATGACACACAGTTAGGGTCACAGAGCTAGGGACCCCAATATAGAGATGTACCTTGACGAGGTTTTGGGGCTCAGTTACATTGATCAATGCGATTGCTAAATATCTCATTTTCCTAATATTCATGGCAGGTATGCAATTCATTATTCACATGTTCAAGTCAGCAAGTAGCATTTTTCATTGTATTTTTCAATATTTGTCCATATGCTTGAGGCATTATACTATTATCTAAGTTTGATGTGCAGCCTTATCCGTATATAGTATGTAATTTTTGGCTTGCACTCATAATATATATATATATTAGTGCTCACTTCAGTTATCCTATTCAGTTATATGTAGTTTTTTTTCTGAATGTGAACACAGCTCCGCCCCTTTCGGCCATGTTTTTTCCATCTCCTACATAAGAAAGTCCTTAGTTACCCCTCTCCACCCATAGCAGTTTTTAATTGCAATGAGATGACACACAGTTAGGGTCACAGAGCTAGGGACCCCAATATAGAGATGTACCTTGACGAGGTTTTGGGGCTCAGTTACATTGATCAATGCGATTGCTAAATATCTCATTTTCCTAATATTCATGGCAGGTATGCAATTCATTATTCACATGTTCAAGTCAGCAAGTAGCATTTTTCATTGTATTTTTCAATATTTGTCCATATGCTTGAGGCATTATACTATTATCTAAGTTTGATGTGCAGCCTTATCCGTATATAGTATGTAATTTTTGGCTTGCACTCATGATATATATATTAGTGCTCACTTCAGTTATCCTATTCAGTTATATGTGCCAACACTGTGACCTAGAGGCCCTGGAGGATGAAACCCACTTCCTGCTACACTGCACCAAGTACTCAGCAGTGAGGGACACTCACTTCAGGAGACTCTCCCATCTCTTCCCGGATTTCAGCTCCATGAAGGAGGAAGAGAAAATATATATCCTGCTGGGGGAAGAAGAGAGCGCAGTGGAGATAGCAGCGCAGTATGTAAGCGAATGTCATAGACTTTGAGAAAGAGAACTATGATAAGTCATGGACTTCCATAGCCCCCCATCCCAGATGTGGCCCCCCCAATCCCCACCCTGGATATGCCCCAACCACCGTTACTACAGTCCCCACCCTGGATATGCCCCATCATAAGCCATGGACTTCCATAGCCCCCATCCTAGAAGTGCCCCCACAGTCCCCACCCTGGATGTGCCCCATCCATCCTTCCTACAGTCCCCACCCACCATCCCCACAGCAGTCTTTTTTTTATCTCTACTGGCTAACATGGTACAAAGATATATTTTACTTGTACTAATATGTAATAATTGTAAAATGAAGATAGCCCCTTGGTATTAGTTTTCATGAGCCTTTTAACCTTAGCCTTTTATATAGTCATGATACAGTTGATTTGGGTTAATAGAAAGGATACCAAATATAGTTATCACTTGCATGTAAGGGAGGAAAGACTTATCATCCCTATCTGGTGTGACTGTTTGCCTATGTGGCTATGTCTACTGTTATCCCCCTTACAAATGTTTGTATGTAATCTTGGGCTTAGAGATTATGTAATATTGACTGTTGCCAGCAGATGGCTTTGTGGTAGTAGAGACCATGAAGAGGTGTGATAATATGGGAAAGTTGGGACGCTGTGTGGCTGAAGCCACATGTCCTGCCACTGGATCCTGTGTAACTCATCCAAAAGATTGATTGATGCACCAACCGCACACCAGGAACCATACCAGAACTGCCTCAGCAGCCAACCATTTGGCCCTCTTTCACTTTCACTCTTTGGCCTTTGTGATCAGGTCTTTTAAGTGACCAGTGAAATTGACTGATATAGGGAAGGGGTCACCCTCAAAAGCCACCTGAGCAAATCAGCAAGTTTTTCCCTAGAATTGCTTTAGTTTCTAGTACTTTGTACAAACAGGGATGTGATGCTCTTGAAGATGGGAGCGAACGCTAGGCAGACAGGGCTCCGCACTCCTTCTCCAGACAGGATTTGTGTGTGTGATCTGCTCCAGACGAGGGCTGCAACTCTTACTTTGGTCTTCCGGGGAGCATCCACCACTCCGCAGCCGATCACCATCGTATACATGGCAGAGCAACACACCACACAGAGAGTCTCTTTACAACACAACATGGAACGATTTATTGGCTCTTCAACTTTTTCGACAAACATAGCCATTCCTATCCAGTTGCGCTGCCGCTGTTCCCTGAGGTATGTCCTCTAGCCTAGCCTGCTGCCTAGGATCTAGCCTTCCATCTTCTAGCTGCGACATTGCTAACGATATATCGTCGGGGTAACGTGTTTGTGACGCACCTCCAGCGTCGTTAGCGACATCGCAGTGTGTGACAGGCTGGAGCGACCTTAAACAACCGCAAAAGAGGCAAAAATGGTTTGTCTCTGAGAGGTCGTTTAATTACCAAAAATCGTTGCCTGGTCAGTAGCGATGTTGTTCCTTGTTCCTGCGGCATCACACATCGCTATGTGTGACACCGCAGGAGCGACGAACATCTCCTCACCTCCGTCCACCGGCAATGAGGAAGGAAGGAGGTGGCGGCATGTTCCAGCCGCTCATCTCCGCCTCTCCTCTGCTATTGGACGGCTGCCGTGTGACGTCGCTGTGACGCCGCACAAACCGCCCCCTTAGAAAGGAGGCGGATCGCCGGACACAGCGATGTCGCAGGGCAGGTAAGTCCGTGTGACGGGTTTTAGCGATGTTGTGTGCCACGGGCAGCGATTTGACGCACAACCGACGGGGGCGGGTACGCTCGCTAGCGATATCGGTACCGATATCGCAGCGTGCAAAGTACCCTTAAGTCTCTACTTAACCTTGTTGTTGTGTCTGTGGCTACCCGTGTCCAAATGCTATATCAGACGGCTTTACTAGGGCCGTACCGAGATCAGACATAGGCTCCAGACACTTGGAGGATACCTCCGGGTTCCTCGACAGGCCCAGGCTACCAAACACCATCCGCACACCAGGAACCATACCAGAACTGCCTCACCAACCATCCCTCTGGCCCCCTGTCACTACTCCCATCCTTGCTTTCAGTACCCTTGACAACCAGGAAAAATCTGCCACACTATACATACTAAATCCTTAACTTGCTCTAATCCCTATCTAGCTAGCATTTTTATACTTTACATTACACTATTAACACATTACTTACACATAACAAATTATACTTTACATCACTATAAAATACACATTACAGTAATATGCAATATTCAGTTAAAAAGCACTTTAAACTCTCCAGAGCAAGATGGCGCCGGCCACGGCACTGCTCCGGCTCAGCGATCCTGCTAGCCTGTGCTGTCCATCAGGAACATCAACTAGACACACACTATATAAAACACAGCTATATACTTTATATAAACCCCAGAGGAGTGGGGTAATATGGCCCCCTGCGACACTCTGCTCCCATCTATATTGAGGTCGGTTGACAGAACGTAAGGTTTGAAAACTAGAGGTAAGGACCGTCCCAATGGGGGTGCACCTTGTCATGGTGGAATGGCTATAGCTTGTTCTACTACTGGGCACCTATTAGATCAGTTCTATTTGGATGATGTAGCAAAAAGTGGTAAATTTTGGTGCAGCGACCCCATAGGGTAAATAAATAGTGGCAACTATTAGGTTTTTAGGAAACAGAGAGAAAGATGGAGTCTCTCTTTAGGCTTTGTTCTGGATCTGCAGGTTGACTGATCTCAATGGCAACTGAAGGATCCCATTGGCTTACAATGAGGTATCCCCATGTTTCCATAATTTTTATGATTTGACAGCAAAAACAGAAGTGCATATTAACTGAAATAACACACTATTATAAGTAATCATTAGTTTTGAAGACCCCCCAAACCCCCCCCAAATCAGAAACTACAGAAATGTGATCTTTGGCTCCGTTCTTCTTCCTTAATTCTGTAAGACATCAGAACAGCAGAAGAATGGAGATGTTCAGCATAATTAGACTTCATGTTCATTGTCAGGGGGGTTAAAATGTTCTTTAGTACAACATAATTGTCTCCTTAGCATTAGATGAAAGTATACGTTCCGAAAACACAGTCAACTTTGCCTAAGTCAAATAATCTAAGAATCATTTTTTTCGACATAATGAAATTTTTATAAAATAATGACGCCATATGGGACCTGTTATGAAACAGCGTAATACATTTCCTTGATTTTCAGCAGGTGCAGACAAAGGGTTGGGGGGTGCAGGGCATTTGTTGTATCTCTCATAAAACACCAGGGAGAATTTTGCAAATCAGAAAATATTTGGCTTGTTCTCTACTCCCACGCATTACAAGATAAATGACCATTCCATTTGCCATCTGCATTAATCCGAAACATTATTAAAACCAAGGTTGAGTAGGACAAGAGCCGCATTTCTGGCAGAGTCCAACGTGATGTTAAATGTCTTTCACTTATGGTTAACTTACTGCAATTTATGCTCCTGCAAAGTTAGAAAGTATAGTCCTTAGCATTCAGCGGAATACATGAGAAACATATAGTTATAGGGTATGCAGTGATGATATAATGTTGATATGCTTAACTGTATTAGTAGGTTCCCAATATATGAGGTATGCCTTGACGTGGCTACTGGGCAGATATAGAAATGGCCATTTTTGTATGCTAAATATCTCAATTTCTTCTTAGAATATATTCTTATTGTAAATTCTTACATTCATGGTTTTCATGCTTTAGCATTTCAGAGTGCAACTATCTCTTTTTTCATCATGTTCAGTTATGCACCTGTTCACATTGCAGTTTTGGGAGTGCCGTCAGTCTTTTTATCTAGATTAATGCCTCCTGACCATGAACCCCTCCCCACTAGCCACAGGTTATTTTATTGTCTATAGTAGGTCCCAAACTTGCCCATACACAGGAGATTTTTAAACCCAGAGAGAGGCTTCAGTTTAGAGTTGGTTCCCAGTATACAAGATATGCCTTGATGTGGCTACTGGGCAGACATATAAATGGCCATTTTTGTATGCTAAATATCTCAATTTCTTCTTAGATTTCCTTCAGCAGTAATCCATATTTATATTCTTACATTCATGGTTTTCATGCTTTATCATTTCAGAGTGCAACTATCTCATTTTTCATCATTTTATGTCATGTTCAGTTATGCACCTGTTCACATTTCAGTTTTGGGAGTGCCGTCAGTCTTTTGTCTAGTTTATTAGGAGCAATGCCTCCTGACCGTGCACCCCACCCCAACTAGGCACAGGTGATTTTATTCTCTATAGTAGGTCCTGAACTTGCCCATACACAGGAGATTTTTAAATCCAGATAGAGACTTCAGTTTAGAGTAGGTTCCTAGTATACAGGATATGCCTTGACGTGGCTACTGGGCAGATACAGAAATAGCCATTTTTGTATGCTAAATATCTCAATTTTTTCTTAGCTTTCTTTTAGCAGTAATCCATATCTATATTCTTACATTCATGACTTTCATGCTTTAGCATTTCAGAGTGCAACTGTCTCTTTTTTTCATCATTTTATGCCATGTTCAATTATGCACCTGTTCACAATGCAGTTTTAGTGGTGCCATCAGTCTTTTTGTCTAGATTAATGGGGGTCATGCCTCCTTACCGTGAAACCCTCCCCACTAGCCACAAGTTATTTTATTCTCTATATCAGATTCCTACCTGCCCATGCACAGGAGGTTTTTAAACACAGAAAGAGCTTTCAGTATAGAGTAGGTACTGAGTATACGAGATATGCCTTTACATGGCTACTGGGCAGATATGGAAATGGCCATTTTTGTATGCTAAATATCTAATTTATTTTCTTAGATTTCCTTTAGCAGTAATGCAGGTCTATATTCTTACATTCATGGTTTTCATGCCTTAGCATTTCAGAGTGCAACTGTATCTTTTTTTGTCATTTGATATGTTGACAGCGAACATCACTAGTGTAGCCAATCACTGAGCTCAACACTAATGACCTCAGTGATTGGAGCGGTGATGCACACTGTGAATGTGAAGTCATCGTTGCACCCAAAATACTGAGATCGGAGAAGCGGTGGGGCGGTGGACCCAAAGAGACTAAGTAAGCACATTCTGTATTTTTTTTTTTTAGGTATTTTACAGCATTTGGTTGGTCTGAAAGTGGACAACCCCTTTAACTTGTTGCTTACTCCTATAACTGCAGGTTCCACCTTTGAAATATGCCAGTCTCACTCCACTGGGGATGAAGAGATGGCCGTGCCGGTATTCTTGTGTTGTGCCATAAATGTCTGAGATGGGAATACACCCTAAAAACCCCTATGTGGCATCCCAGGTGCTAGAGTGGTGAAAGGAAAGGTTCTTCTTATGCAAAACATCCCGCCCCCTAAAATGGTGATTCTATGAGCTAATTTCCCCTAAGGTATCACCATTATTACAATATCATGGAGTGAATAGCTCCCTTTTAGCAGCGTCAAATTGGGGTGACAAGTAAAATATACTCTGGTGCCCCACTTGAGGTCCATGCAAATATTATAGGACCCTTAGTCACACATGTATATACACTGGGTAGTTTGATAAATGAATGATGCAATGTTGTATCTGTCTATCCATAGTGAATCAAGTGTATTGGGTCAACTATTGCTCATATAAGGGCGTGCGTGGCCTACCGGGGAATTTACCTGTGCTCCTGTGGTCCAGTCCAAGTCTGGCCGTGAAGGTTCTCTAATAATACTATTATTGCTGCAGGAGATTTTTAATATGAAGTAGTAGCCCTTTAGATGATCTAAAGAATGCAGAGTGCTGTAAAGTAACTTGGTATGAGTCTGAAAAGAAGCACTGGGGAATATAAAATAGATAATAGGTTTTAACTATAGGGGCTGTCAAAAGACAAAAATCCTTTGGTCTTCACACCATATAAGAGGTTTCATTCCTTAGCCAGGGCGGAGATCAAAGTGCAGCTGTTGCTTCAATGGACTATGCCCGTTCATAAATAACATGGGTGGCTATTAATTTTAAAGACCAGCATGCATTCTTTGATTTCTCTTATTTCCAATTTATGGTTATATTGACATCTGAAAATAACAGCTTACAAATTCTGAAGACAAATCTCCTGATGACGCTTGAGACATGTGTACCACCCCGGGGCTCGGCCGGCTGCCGAGCCGCTCGGATCCGTGCTCGTCGGTGGGTGGCTCGAGCTCTTCACGGACCCGGGGGTCACTTTGCTCTGAAAGGGGGTTGGCGCTACACGTAGGGACTTCGGTGGGGAGGTTATTTGTAGGGGATTTAAGTTCGTGACGCCACCCACGGGTTGTGGTGAATGGATGGACACCACCGCTGTCGTTGACTAGGCTCCCGGGGACGGTGTTGCGCAGCTTGGTGTTGACCCCCTTCCTGGGTAGGGGGATGATGGTCCCGGGGGCCCGAGGGAGGTGCTGAGGCGAGGGGATGGATGCGTGCTGGGGTGTCGGTGCGGTGCGGCGCAGTGCGCGGCCCAAAGGCACTGTTGTACTCACTATGACAAACACTGGAGTCTCTGGTAAACCAAACAAGATGGTGAACGATGCCCGCAGCCGGCTGCAGTTTTCCCCTTAACAGGTTGGTCTTTTACGCCTTTCTCCTGCACCTCACTTATGTAGAAATCGCGACTCCTATGCCTGAGCAACGGTAGTCCGCTCCCCGGTTTGATATATGTCGGGAGATCCCTCTTTGCCCGCAGACGCTGGCCCCTCGGGTCTCTATGCCTGGGTAGTGGCTTTACCCTAATGGTTGGGCTGTTGTCTTCACTCGGGTCTTAGGTGGGAAAGGTCCTAAAGTCCAGTCCTCAATCAGTTGATTTGACTCAGCCTGGTTGTTTCTGGCCTTGTACTGGGTCTGAGTACCCCCGCTGGAGCTCCGGTTTCCAATCGGTTCCCCGGTTCGGTACCGGCGGGCCACCGCCCGTCCCTGGTCCCTACGGTTCCACCGGCTATAATCCCAGCTCCTGCAGGCGGCCACCACCATCTGCCTCCTTGCCAGAGGTGACTGGGCTTCAACCCAGACACCTGGTGTAGACTATGGCAGACCTAGGCACAGGTCTGTCCTTGAACTTCACTCCACTGTCAAGACTAAAACTAGACTACTCCACTGTTTTTCCCGCCTCGGGGCCTGTGAACTTCTCGGTGGGTGGAGCCAACTGCCTGGCTCCACCCCCCTGGTGTGAACATCAAACCCGGAGGGAGGTGACAAGTGTTTTGTAGTTTGGCTGCTGTCACCTTACTAAGGGGGGTGTGTGTGTATGGGACTACTTGTGACAACCTGGCTAGTCCAGGGCGTCATACATGCACAGTAATAGTAACATTTATTAATGATAAATAATAATCTTTATTTCTATATCACCAACATATTCTACAGCGCTTTACAATTCAGAGGTTCAAATAGATTTTGAACCTCTGCAGAGGAGATACAATAACTAAAGCAAAATTAAAGACACCCCTGCTTGTAAGAGCTTACAATATACAATGGAGTGAGGTGGGGGTGACACACGGTACAGGTGCTTATTTACAACGATGGCCCAGCCATGTCCAAAAATAGTTGGATGGATAAAGACTGTATGAACCAGTCATCAGCCAATCTTTGTAATGCTTTGGGTACAGTGGCGTTTGAGGGAGAATTAATGTTCTGAGATTTGAGAGAGTGATAGTCTGTTACGGGTCGACTGGCTGATTAGAATAAAGTGGTGTATATCCCAATCGCCAGTCGGGGTCCACCATGCTCTAGATGATAAAGGAGCTGCTGGCAAACCAAAGGTTAGGCGGAGAATACAGAGCTGGGTGGCTCTGAAATAATAGGGGCCTGATCCAAGTTAAAAAGCACTTGGATCAGGAGACTGTGAACCCTGTTAGCGTCACAGGGTCCACTCACCCAGCACAGGAATTCCCTGTTCATGCCACAGGGGTCCTGGGGTACGCTATCCATGCACATAGGGGGCACAACCGGACAGGTGGCGCAGCAGCCGCAACCCAATTGACTCCAGTGGCTGCACTAGCAGGACAGAATAGTAGCAGGTGGAAGCCCGGCGCCTGACCCTAGCGTGCTGAGCTACGGTGTCTTGCCGTGACAAGCACCGGACGCCTAACCCTGCCTACTGCTTTCAATCTAAAGGTTTGTGCCGCAATGAGGCTCTAAACATGGAAGTGTGCTCTGTCTGAGCATATGAGAAGACTGCGCACCTCCATGTTGTTTCCAGACCCTTTTACAACCTAGGTACACCCCAAACCCAGGGTGGACCCTATTGGTAACTCCAGGAGCCAATAGCAGAGTGCCACGTCATCAGTGACATCACCAGCGGCCTATCCGGCACCGCCACGTCACTGATGATATTATGGCACTGATGATATTATGGCAGCCACGCACCAAACACTTCACCAGTCATCGTCTGACCAATGTTGGGGTGCTAGGTCATAGGGGCGGGCCTCCGGAAGCCAGTCCGGAGTGGCCACATCATCAGGACACCTGACGCCCTCTGGCCTATCAGGGCTTGCCACCTCACGGACATGCCCAGTGAAGTCATTCCCGGACTTAGCCTGAGTGCCTGAGCATGCTCAGTAGCTTGAACCACAGACTTTGTCTCAGAAATCAGACTATCAGGCTGAGCACACTCAGTAGGCACAACACAGGACTTCGACACAGAATGCAGTCCAAGTACCTGTGCAAAGAGGCTTTTCACACTAAGTGTGGGAGCATGCGCTGTAGCCTGAACTCAGGACTTAGCGACAAAAATGAGACTATCAGGCTGAGCATGCTCACTTAGGCAAAACACTGGACTTAGGCTCTTGCTGGGGTAAATCGGCACACGCATGCACACTAGCCACCTCCACACTTAGATGTGGAGGAGGAAGCAGCCTGCTGGACGAGCCGAGGCATGGCCAAAAATGACGACCGGTGCCTGGGCATAACAGGAACTGCAGCAGGCTACTTGTGGCTACGGTGCCGCCGATTCGTAACATAGGCCACCCTAAAAAGATGTGTTTTAAGGAGCCTCTGAAGCTGTGCAAGTTGTGGATCGTCCTAGTTTCTTGGGGTAGAGCATTCCAGAGGATTGGTGCAGCTCGGGAGAAGTCTTGGAGCTGGCAGTGGGAGGCTCAGATTAGTGTGGATGCTAGTCGAAAGTTGTTGCAGAGTGTAGAGAACGGGTAGGGTGATATACAGAGAGGAGGATGGAGATGTAGAGGGGTGCCACACTGTGAAGAGCTTTGTGGGTAAGAACAAGCAATTTAAATTGGATTCTAGGATGTATGGGCAGCCAGTGCAAGGACTGGCACAGAGCGGAAGCGTCTGAATAATGATTTGCAAGGTGACTCTTGCTGCAGCATTAAGAATGGACTGCAGAGGAGAAAGTCTAGTGAGAGGAAGGCAAATTATTAGAAAATTACAGTAATCAAGGTGGGAATGGATCAGGGCCACAGTGAGGGCTTTTGTTGTTTCCATGGTAAGAAAGCGGCGGATTTTAGAGTTATTCTTCAGGTGCAAGCGACAAGAGCAAGCAAGACATTGTATATAGGAGGTGAAGGAAAGATCGGTGTCAAACATAATACGCAGACAGTAAGCCTGCAGCCTAGGCGTTATTGTGGCACCACATAGATAAAGGAAGAGGTCAGGTTTAGGGAGGTTAGTAGATGGAGGGAGTAGAAGGAGTTTAGTTTTAGAAAGGTTAATTTCAGACATGACGTTTGAAACTAAGGACAGACAGTCACTAGTGTTCTGTAGTACAGAGGGGTAAGTTTAGAGGATGAAGTGTATAGTTGTGTGTCATCAGCATAAAGATGGTACTGGAAGCCAAATTTGCTGATGGTCTGTCCAATTGTAGCAGTGTAAAGAGAAGAGAAGAGGGCCAAGGGCTGAACCTTGTGGGACCCCAACAGTGAGAGAAGAGGGCCAAGGACTGAACCTTGAGGGGCCCCAACAGTGAGAGAAGAGGGCCAAGGACTGAACCTTGAGGGGCCCCAACAGTGAGAGAAGAGGGCCAAGAGCTGAACCATAAGGGAACCCAACAGTGAGAGAAGAGAGCCAAGGACTGAACCTTGAGGGACCCAAACAGTGAGAGGAAGAGAAGAAGCTGTAGAGTCAGCAAATGATACACTGAAAGAGTGGGCAGAAATATAGGAAGTGAACCAGGAGAGAGCAGTGTGCTTTTGGCCAATTGAGTGGAGCATAGTGAGTAGAAGATGGTGATCATATTTACTGATGAGTGAGCGCAAAAGTGCTTGGGTACTCGAATGGAGCACAATAGAAGACAATGCGTAACTTGATCATATCTTTCTTAAGGATGCGAGCTGTTACCTGCCCAAAAACAGCCTCTGGCCACCACAATCCACATCATGTGTGTGCAGCAGGCAGGAGACATCACCCAGCAACCTCCATTCCATCTTCCTGGCCACCACAGTCCCTACCACCTGCGTGCAGCTGTCATTACCCAGCAACTTCAAGTCCGTGTCCGCCATCTAAATGTTCCCCCTGCCAAAGAAACTGTGTGATTATTTTCTGTTCCGTAAAAGAAAGCGAGAAATTTATTTTCCATAACGGGGACTCGAGTGGAACTAACCGCACAATTACTTTGGCAGGAACATTTGGACGGTGCACAACAAAAAAAAAAAACGTCTTTGCCACTAATAGCAACCAATCACAGTGCAGCTCTTGTCTCTTATTTCTCATTTTCTCTGTTTTCTGTGGTGTAAAAAAAATAATAAAAAGCTTGAAACTTATTTTCTTATTCAGTCTTAAGTCAATAAAGCGCCGTTGCTCCGATACTAGCTGGCACTGCAGCCAATCACATGGCCGCTGCAGCCAATTACTGGAGTCAGCAGTCACGTGCTGTTTATGTCAGCATACCATTGATTGGCATGAAATCTTTGTTACTGGACCATCAGCGAACAGTGGAGCGCGGAAGCAGCAAGTAAATGAACAGATAACTAATGACATTTTTTAATTATTTTAACACATTTCAAGCTATACTTTTTATAAAAATCCTGGACATCCCCTTTAAATCCTCTCACAAGTCCATATTTAAAAAGGATGTATATTTTGGACATTCTTTTTGTTGAAAAATTGCCTAAAAATATGATGAAAGGGTCTCCTGCTGCTATACTCAATTTTCCCTACAGTGCCCCCGCAGGTGTTATGAGGCATTGCAGAGCCCCTATTAAGATTTACAGGCAGTCGGTGTAATACATAGACATGCCAAGTCCTCTAAAGTAAAGCCCCCTTCAGACATATGTGCAAAAAGGAACATTTTGCACGGTCCATGGTGTAGGTGCGTGTATGTGTCTGTCTGTGTGTGCTCCTGGTGCTGTCCGTGTGCTATCTGTGTGACATCCAGATAGCACACGGACAGCATGAACTTGTATACTTACCTGTCTCCGGCGCTGCTGTCGCTTCCGGGTTCGCAGTCAGTACAGTGAATATTTGAAGTGGTGACCGAGTGCCCACCGCCATGCAGAGCAAGTCACGGGATCAGAGGCGATTGACGGATAAACCAGGGAGAATATTTATTTACAGGGGATAACAAACACAAGCTACCGAGCAGCAGTGGAAAAGGAGTAAGGGCTCATACGCATGTAACTGCTGAATATTCTGCATCGATTTGACAGCACATGTGCGCGTCAAATCGCTGCAGAAACACTGCGTAATGGATACAGTTTTTTTGTACAAAAAAAGCCGATTTCATGCGCTCTGGCTGCTGCCCCCACCATAGACCGAGTGGGAGCTGCATCCATAGCACACGGAATAATTGACATGCTCATTTTATGAACGCACGGATTTGGGTCAAAATTTTAGCACCCAAATCGCTCCATTCATAAAAGCAACATGCGCACATAGATACATAAATTGTGCAGGGACGCAGGACGCATGCATTTACGCTGCAGTGCTATACGCAGCGCAAATGCATGCAAATATGCAACGTGCGCATGAGCCCTGAAGGCGGGAAAGCAACCCACATTACAAAATTATACTCTTTAGCTGAAGCGACTGCCCAGGTCACCACAACTAGAGCATCATACACTATAGTTTTAACAGCAGTACGGCGATATGCATATATTTAATGTTAAACAATCCTGCTTTGTTCTAAATTCTAACTGGTCTCCCCTAAAAGGATTGTGCGGATACCGCACTCTGGCTACGGAGGTCTAATATTGTTCCCTAACCACTAAGCCCAGGTGTACACTCATGGCACTGTCCGCAGGAACGGTCCGCTATGAGGCTTGATGGTACAGTAGGGCGCACTTCACTCCGGGAGGGCGATGCAGGACTTTTCTTCCTAAGATTCACCGGGCAGCTGGGCTCATCAGGCGAGGTCTTTTAGCAGGCCAAATACCGACTCTCCTTTGTGCATCCCTCTGCATGTCCCTTGTACTCTATTACACTCTCAAGCTCTCACGCTTCCTGCTTCTCCCTGCACTTTTCTCAAGGCAGACCAAACAAACACATAGCAGCAGGGGAGATGTGGGCCATTCCATTGTGTTCTGCAGGGGTGCCAGTCTCTTAAAGCCACAGTACAACAAAGTCTTAAGGCCACTTCACACATATCGAGATCGCTAACGACATCGTTGCACAGTTTCTGTGATGAGACAACGACTTCACCGGCGATCTCGTTATGTTTCACACATACCAATGATCCGCCCCCTGCTGTGAGATCGTTGGTCGTTGCTGAATGTCCTGGGACATTTTTGGCTCGTTGGAGTCCTGCTGGGCAGGATGGATCTGTATGTTTGACACCTACCAATGATCTCGTTAACGACCTAAATAAGAACTTAAAATTGTGTGTAGTTGTGTCACCTTTTCCGCGCCCCCTCTACACCGATTGGTTGGTGCTGAGAACAGTACTGCGTTCTGATTGGGTATCGCTTCATGCTTTGTTCCTTATTGATATGCTAAAATTGCAATATGCTATGATAATAAAAGTGCAGATGCAGCTTCGATCCTAAAAGCAAGCAAGCAACCGGGAACAAAGTACGAATTAATCCGGTTGGAGTCGCAGGTTCTGTCCTCAAAGCAAGGCTCAAAAAGGGACAAAGGATAAAGCGATACAAAGTTGCCTTCTAGGCCGCTGCCTAATCAGAAAGCAGTATTGGCCACCAATCGGAGCGGAGGGGTATGGAAAAGGTGACACATATGCACGCCTACGTGGCTCACAGCGTCAAACACTACCCCCCTATTCGAGGTCGGAATCGTTACATAGCTGCTGTGTGACGGAGTCCCAACGACCAACGAGATCGTTATACAGGTCGCTGCATCGTTACTAAAGTCATTGGGAAAATGACTGTGTGACATCTCACCAACAATTTAACAACGATCCGGAAACTGTGACGTAGTAACGATCTCGTTAACGATATCGTTATGTGTGACTGGACCATTAAAGTCACAGTAAAGCAACATTCTTAGTAGGGGCTGCACTCCCCTATACAGACACATATGTACGCCACACAGACACACGGTCCATGGGAAAACAGGGACATGTGCGCAAACCCATTGAATTTAAAGGGTCTACGAGTGTCCGTTTCTACCGTTCATGTGGAAACGGACAACAAACATACCGGAGACATGGATGTGTGAAGGAGGCCTGAGACTTATGCAGGCTTTACACGAGACGAGCTAATGTGCGATGCATCGTCGGGGGTCACGGTTTTCGTGACGCACATCCGGCATCGTTCACGACGTCGTCTCGTGTGACACCTCCGAGCGACGCCGTATCGCTCACAAATCGTGAGTCGTATACTCGTCACTCAGTTTTAAAAAATTGTTTAATTAAAATGGTGCCGGTTGTTCATCGTACCCGGGGTAGCACACATTGCTCCGTGTGACACCCCGGGAACGATGAATACAGCTTACCTGCGTCCCGCGGCTCCCGCCGGCTATGCGAAAGGAAGGAGGTGGGCGGGATGTTTACATCCCGCTCATCTCCTCCCCTCCGCTTCTATTTGCCGGAGGCTGTTTGAAATCGCTGTGACACCGAACGTCCCTCCCCCTTTAGGAAGAGGATGTTCTCTGCCCACAGCGAGGTCGCTCAGCAGGTAAGTACGTGTGACGGGGGTTTCACGACTTTGTGCGACACGGGCAGCGATTTGCCCGTGACGCACAAACGACAAGGGCGGGTACGATCGATCGTGAAATCGCACAATCGGTCGTCTCGTATAAGGCAGGCAAAACTCTTTGCAGCTACTATCCAATCTAGCCTATATAGGGTCCAAAACAAGTTTTTGGAAAAACAACTCTTTAAATAAAACCATTTAGTTTTAAACTTGTGAAATAAATGCAGCGTTACCTAAGAATTCAATCATACGCGGCGCAGTTACCACTTTCTTATCTTAATATATACAAATGTTCTTTCTCCTGCATAAACAATTTTCATCCACGTTATGTTTTATGGGCGCCGTGATACATTGATGAGATTTTCTCTACCTTTTGCAGAGAAATGTGCTCCTACCACTGTGTTATATATTATCTAATTATCTCGCATAGACTGTTGTGCTGTGCTGGAAAATGTATATTAGTTATGAATAAATGATGATGGAAAATAATAATCTCTTCATCGCTATACAGGGACAAAAATATTAAAAGTTGCGCAACAACTTGTTTCTGCATTCTGAAATTCGGCAACTTTTCAGAAATGCGACTTCACAGCTCAACTTTCATGAAATATTAACTCATATTCGTTTATTAAGAAAGATCTAAAAAAAATATAGAAAAACTTGGTTGCTTCGATCTAGAAACAGCGCCATATCTATCCATGGGTTGTGTATAGTATAAAAGATGCAGCCGATTAAAGTTAATGAAGCTGAGCTGCAATACCACACACAACCAGTACAAAAGTGTGGCGCTGTTTTTGAAAGAAAAAAAAAAAAATCATTTTTAGTATTGTTTTTTTTTTTTTTAATTATTTATTCTGAATTTTGTATTTATATTAGCTTTTTATTGGAGGTAATAAGAGATGAGTGAACTCATTTTAGACAGATTAACTCGGATTGACTGGCAGATTCGATTTAGTCCAGATACAGGTCAATGCAAATTGAATCTGTCCTCAAAACAGTTATTACGCTATGAGGTCTTTCTAGACCATTAAAGAGAATCAACCATCAGGATTTTCATATATAAATTAAAGCCTGTGCTATACTGGCTCTAGGATGCTGAATGTAAGCATAGCTTTTGTTCTGAGGTTAGATGTTTTATTTCAGGAATACAGTATGTGCAAGTAAAGTTTCAGTAATGCCCTGCTATTTGACAGGTGCAACAGGAAGGAAATATGTAAGAGCTGTAAGAGCTTACATTCTACAAGAGAGACAGAGAGGACCCCACTTGACCATAAGAGCTTATTTATACTCTACAGAAGAGAGAGAGGACCCCACTGACTATAACAGCTTACACTCTACAGGAGAGAGAGAGGACCCCACTGACCATAAGAGCTTATACTCTACAGGAGAGAGAGAGGACCCCACTGACCATAAGAGCTTATACTCTACAGGAGAGAGAGAGGACCCCACTGACCATAAGAGCTTATACTCTACAGGAGAGAGAGAGGACCCCACTGACCATAAGAGCTTATACTCTACAGGAGAGAGAGAGGACCCCACTGACCATAAGAGCTTATACTCTACAGGAGAGAGAGAGGACCCCACTGACCATAAGAGCTTATACTCTACAGGAGAGAGAGAGGACCCCACTGACCATAAGAGCATACACTCTACAGTAGAGAGAGAGAGAGGACCCCACTGACCATAAGAGCTTTAGGTTACCAGAGCTCTCAGTCACCGGGTCTTGCGGCAGGTGTCAACCCAGTAACTTTAACCGAGCCTTAAAGGGAACCAATCATCAGGATTTTCGAATATAACCTAAAGCCAGTGCTATACCGGCACTATCAGGCTGATTCTCCTGATTCTCTAGAGACCTTTAGTGGTCAGCTAGGATGTTTAGCTTTTGAAACCCAAGAAAGTAAAGTTTATAAAATCATCAGCTTCTTGAGTGACAGCAGCTGAGGATCAGATAATATCTGGGGGGTATTCAAAGTTATCCCCTCCCCCTGTTAGAATTAGCATAAGTATTATACAAACTATTCACTTTTTCCCTTGCTGGACTCATATGACCAGAAGGGGCGCAGCCTCAGTCAACAAAGATGATAACACGAAGCAACATTTTTCTGTTGGCTGAGGCTCCGTCCCTTCTGGTCATATGGGTATGACCTCAGCACAGGTCCTGCAAGGGAAAAAGTGAATAGTTTGTATAATACTTATGCTAATTTCAACAGCGGGAGGGGATAACTATGAACCCCCAGATATTATCTGATTCTCAGCTGCTGTCATTCAAGAAGCTGATGATTTTATAAACTTTACTTTCTTGGGTTTCAAAACCAAAACATCCGAGCTGACCACTAAAGGTATGTATAGAATCAGGAGAATCACCCTGATAGTGCCAGTATAGCATTGGCTTTAGATTATATGCGGAAATCCTGATGATTGGTCCCTTTAAACATTCCTTGACTTCCCGGCTGCATTTAAACTGTGTGTTCTTGCCTGTTACGAGGGGGACCCGGGGAAGCGTGCCAAGATGGGAAATTGACAGCTTCCACCGGTCAAGGTCCACTGTGCGGTGTAAGGAACCACTGCTATGGTGGTTGAAGAGTGAGCGGGTTGCTGCTAGCGATCGTCTGGAATGTCACAGACGATCTATGTACACCGGTCTGCCCTAACCCGTGAGGGTTGTATGGCACGGATCTCACGGCTCGGTGTACCTGTTGCACGGGGAAGCACAGAGGTACCCACGCACGTGTGCCAGTGGAAGTCACGAGAATATGGCACGAGGGTAGCACAGAGGTGCCCACGCACGTGTGCTTTCAATAACCAGGTGAGTCCGGCGGAGACTTGAGGAGCTCACCTGGGACAGGAACACGGCCTGTTGAAGGGGATACTGCCGGAGCAGCAAGGCAGGGACACGGCCTGCAAACCAGGTGCTGCCTAAGCAGCAAGGGCCAAGCCCACAAAAGATAGTAATGCCTGAGCAGTGGCGTGGCAGCACGCTGCCAGACATCCAAACATAGAAGGACGGTCGCGTGCCGCCATGATGGCAGGGGGAGCTTTTAAGGAGGTGTAGCTCCACCCAAGGGCGGGCGCGAGGCGGAGATGACGGACTTGACCCAATCAGGGTCCACGACGTCCCAGCCTGGCCAGTCAGGATTTACCACGTCACTAGCCTTGTCATCAAGCCGTGTGACGTCAGTGGGCGAATCAGGACCCACCACGCATTGCACATGCTCACCCTCTTGCCTCTGGGAAATAGAGGCGGGATCCTCGGTCTCACAATGTGCTGAGATAATGGGGGTCTCACAATGTGCTGAGATAATGGGAGTCTCACTGCTTCCCTGAGTAGCAAACCTCTGCACATTGCGCAACCTCGCAGACCTTCGGGGCCGCTGAGCAGGAGGACCCGCGGCAGGCCAGGAATGGGAGACCGCTTCACTCCTTGTAACAGGAGAACCACTAGGTGTCACCCTTCTGCTGCCTCTCTGAGAAGGTATCTCCTGCACACTGCGCAGTCTGGCAGACCTTCGGCGCTGCTGAGCAGGAGCGCTTGTGGCAGGCAAGGAATGGGAGACTGCCTCAGTCCTTGCCTCAGGAGAGCCACGAGGTGTAACATTACCCCCCCCGTCTAGGCACCCTCCCCTGTCTGTGCTCAAAGGCCGCTATTAAACCCGGGGTGCGGATATGATCCTCCAGTTCCCAGGATCTATGCTCCGGACCACGGCCGGCCCACTCCACGAGGTAGTACCTCCGGCCCTGTATGACTTTTGTCTCCACAAGCTTTGCCACCTCAGGGTCGTCAGACGGGGAGTCGGCTTGAGCCGGCAGGGACCCCGAGAACTTAAGTCGTACGGGTTTCAGGAGGGACACGTGAAAGGTGTTGGCTATAGCCCAGCGTGGAGGGAGCTGGAGTCGGTATGCCACCGGGTTTACCTGCTGTAGTACTTTAAACGGACCCAGGTACCTAGGGGCGAACTTGGCTGCCTGTACCCGTAGGTTAACATTCTTAGAGGACAGCCACACTAGGTCACCAGGGGCGAAGGATGGTGCAGGGCGGCGGCGGCGAACATCAGCCGTTGTCACCATCCGGTCTTTAGCCCTCTTAAGAGCCTCTTGGGTGTTATCCCAGATCTCCCGAGCCTTGGTCGCCCAATCCTCCACTCTAGGATCGGGTGACGTAATGGGCATCGGAACCGGGATTCTGGGATGTTGTCCGTTATTGAGCAGGAACGGAGTCTGGCCAGAGGATTCATGGACCGAATTATTAATGGCAAATTCAGCCCAAGGAAGGAGGTTAGCCCAATTGTCGTGGTGCGCGGAGATAAAATGGCGGAGGTAAGTTACCAAGGTCTGATTGGTCCTCTCCACCAGTCCATTGGTCTCGGGATGGTATGGTGGCGAGAGCACGTGACGTCGGGAGTCGTGGAAGAGGCACCAAGTGGACCATTTTAGAGAAGTGATCCGTGATGACCCATACGACCCTGTGCCCTGCTGACTTGGGCAGATCTCCCAAGAAGTCCATCTCCACCACTTCCCAGGGACGATCCGGCACTGGCAGTGGGTGAAGAAGACCTGCCGGTCTCTGCCGGGACGGCTTATTCCGAGCACACGACATACAGGTTCTCACATACTCCTGTATGTCCTGGGGTAGTCTCGGCCACCAATAATGCCTGGTCACAAGGTCTCTGGTCCTTTTGACCCCGAAGTGACCCCCGACCTTGGAGGCATTGGCCCACGATACCACCTCGTTCCGTAGTTCAGGGGGAACGAGGGTCTTGCCGGGTGGGACCTGGTCCAAAGAAGTGGGAGTGACCATCCTCAAGCTGTCCGGGGGTAGTATAAGACGAGGCTCCTCCTCGTCCTCCTCCAACACAACCATACAACGTGACAAGGCATCGGCCCGTACGTTCTTCTCACCGGCCAGGTGGCGGATAATAAAGCGGAACCGGGAGAAGAATAAAGACCAATGGGCCTGCCTTGGGTTCAGGCGTCGTGCTGTCTGGAGGTATGTGAGGTTTTTATGGTCAGAAAACACCTCAAATGGATGCTTTGCACCCTCCAGGAGATGCCGCCATTCCTGGAATGCTAGTTTCATCGCCAGTAACTCCCTATCCCCTATGGAGTAGTTCCTCTCGGCCGGAGAAAAGGTCTTGTAGAAAAAGAAACACGGATGCTTCCTTCCTCGTTCGTTTTTCTGGTACAGGACTGCACCTGCACCGACCGAAGAGGCGTCTACCTCCAGTAGGAAGGGTTTGGAGATGTCTGGACGATGAAGGATGGGAGCTCTGGAGAAGTAAGTTTTGAGAGTGTGAAATGCCTCTACCGTTTCCCGTGTCCATGCTTTGGGATTAGCGCCCTTGCGGGTAAGGGCAATGATGGGTGCTGCCACCGTCGAGAAGTTGGGAATGAATTGGTGATAATAATTGATAAACCCCAAGAATCGCTGGATCGCCTTCAGCGAGCGGGGCTCAGGCCAGTTCATCACTGTCTCCAACTTCCCCGGATCCATTGCTAACCCCTGACTGGACACGATATACCCCAGGAATGGCAAGGATTCACGTTCAAAAACGCACTTTTCCAGCTTAGCATATAACGAATGGGTGCGGAGCCTCTTAAGTACTCGGATGACATCCCTCCGATGGGTGGCAAGATCGGGGGAGAAGATAAGAATGTCATCCAGGTATGCAACCACGGAAAGATACAAATCCCGGAAAATGTCATTCACAAAGTCTTGAAATACAGCGGGGGCATTGCAGAGTCCGAAGGGCATTACTAGATACTCATAGTGACCGTCCCTGGTGTTAAAGGCGGTCTTCCACTCATCGCCCTCTCGGACTCGCACTAGATTATACGTCCCGCGTAGATCCAGCTTTGTGAAGACCTTTGCCCCGCGGAATCGATCAAATAGCTCCGTAATGAGGAGCAAAGGGTATTTGTTCTTGATCGTGATTGCATTTAATCCCCTGTAATTGATACAGGGGCGCAGATCCCCTTCCTTCTTCTGCACGAAAAAGAACCCTGCACCGGCCGGTGAAATAGACTTGCGAATGAACCCCTTCGCCAGGCTGTCCTGAATATATTTGGACATAGCCTCCGTCTCTGGAGCAGAGAGTGGATACACTCTGCCCCTAGGGGGCTCGGAGCCTGGCTTCAGGTCTATTCGGCAATCATATGGCCGGTGGAGAGGAAGGGTATCTGCGGCCCTTTTGGAAAAGACATCCCTGTAGGCCTCATAAGGTGTCGGTAAACCCGACCCCCCTGTATTCCCTGAGGACCCAACCGACCTAATGGTAGCGGGTGGTTCGGTAGTCACGAGGTGCTCTCTACAGGATCCTGCCCAGGATGAGATCTCCCCTGTTGCCCAGTTGAGTATAGGAGCATGCTGTCTCAACCAGGGAAGACCCAGTAGGATCTCATCCGTCCCCCCTGGAAGCACCAGGAAGGACACCTGCTCATGGTGTCCCGGTGGTACATCCATCCTGAGAGGGATGGTGATCTGGGTGATGGGATCGAGTAGTAGGGACCCGTCGACTACCCGGACCCTGAGTGGCTTGGGCAACAGAACCAGGGTAACTGAGTATCGGGTTGCCAGGGAGGTTGAAATGAAATTGCCTTCAGCGCCTGAGTCCAAGCAAGCCAGGGCAGAGAAGAGAGTAGTGCCGAACTGCAACTGGGCGCTGATAGTCAACCTAGAGGGAGAGGTAGCGTCTAGAGTCCCCCCTCTGATGGAAACTAGACGCTGTCTTTTCCCGACGGTTTGGGACATCGGGTAGCTATGTGTCCCCTCTGCCCACAGGAAAAGCAGATGACACAAGACCGAGAACCTGGGGCAGAGGAGACCGCCTTGGACACCTCCATTGACTCCACGGAGTCGCCTACAGGACTGGCTGGGAGACCTGTCTGATGGAAGACGGGAGTCAGACGCTTTTTAGGCCGAGAAGACGTGGGTGCTGAAGAGACCTCGACCCTCCGCTCCGCCTGGTGGATGTCTATGCGAGAGGCAACCTGAATCAAGGACTCTAAAGTGGCAGGTACCTCACGTGTGGCCAGTGCGTCTTTGATAAACCCTGCCAGGCCCTCCCAGAACACAGGGACAAGGACCTTATCCGGCCAGTCCAGCTCTGCGGCAAGTGTCCTAAAGTGTACAGCAAAGTCCCCGACTGAAGCGGACCCTTGCCGAAGTCGTAGGAGGCGCAGCGCGGAGTCGTGGGTGACTTGAGGCCCGAGGAACACCATTCTCATGGCCCCAAGATAAGCTGTTAAGTTATTCACCACCCGATCTCCGCACTCCCACAACGGCTTGGACCACTTCAGCGCTCTCCCTGTGAGCAGGGACTGGACAAAGGCTACCCTCGCCTTCTCGGTAGCGTAAAGAGTCGCGGACAGCTCTAAGTAGGTGGTAACCTGGTTTATAAAACCACGGCACTCAGAGCTGTCGCCGCTAAAGCGCTCTGGAAGCGCAAGGCGAGGAGACCTTCCGCCCAATAGCACAGCCTGGGTAGCCGCCTGGGTGGCGACTGTCGTCAGAGTAGTCTTATCGGAGGAAGACTGCTCCACTGCTGCCAATCGTGACTCCAACTGCTGCACATAACGCAGCAACTGCTGCTGCTCTTCAGCCATAGCCAGACCTTTGGCGCGACCGTAATGTTACGAGGGGGACCCGGGGAAGCGTGCCAAGATGGGAAATGGACAGCTTCCGCCGGTCAAGGTCCACTGTGCGGTGTATGGGACCGCTGCTATGGTGGGTGAAGAGTGAGCGGGTTGCTGCTAGCGATCGTCTGGAATGTCACAGACGATCTATGTACACCGGTCTGTCCTAACCCGTGAGGGTTGTATGGCACGGATCTCACGGCTCGGTGTACCTGTTGCACGGGGAAGCACAGAGGTGCCCACGCACGTGTGCCAGTGGAAGTCACGAGAATATGGCACGAGGGTAGCACAGAGGTGCCCACGCACGTGTGCTTTCAATAACCAGGTTAGTCCGGCGGAGACTTGAGGAGCTCACCTGGGACAGGAACACGGCCTGTTGAAGGGGATACTGCCGGAGCAGCAAGGCAGGGACACGGCCTGCAAACCAGGTGCTGCCTAAGCAGCAAGGGCCAAGCCCACAAAAGACAGTAATGCCTGAGCAGTGGCATGGCAGCACATGCCAGACATCCAAACATAGAAGGACAGTCGCACGCCGCCATGATGGCAGGGGGAGCTTTTAAGGAGGTGTAGCTCCACCCAAGGGCGGGCGCGAGGCGGAGATGACGGACTTGACCCAATCAGGGTCCACGACGTCCCAGCCTGGCCAGTCAGGATTCACCACGTCACCAGCCTTGTCATAAAGCCGTGTGACGTCAGTGGGCGAATCAGGACCCACCACGCATTGCACATGCTCACCCTCTTGCCTCTGGGAAATAGAGGCGGGATCCTTGGTCTCACAATGTGCTGAGATAATGGGAGTCTCACTGCTTCCCTGAGTAGCAAACCTCTACACATTGCGCAACCTCGCAGACCTTCGGGGCTGCTGAGCAGGAGGACCCGTGGCAGGCCAGGAATGGGAGACCGCTTCACTCCTTGTAACAGGAGAACCACTAGGTGTCACTCTTCTGCTGCCTCTCTGAGAAGGTATCTTCTGCACACTGCACAGTCTGGCAGACCTTTGGCGCTGCTGAGCAGGAGCGCTTGTGGCAGGCAAGAAATGGGAGACTGCCTCAGTCCTTGCCTCAGGAGAGCCACGAGGTGTAACATTGGACTACCGTTGGGGACCCATCGTAGTCAAGACAGTACACAAAGGTGCAGGGAAAGACAGCCACCATCACTTGTCTGGGGAGAGACACTGCAGCCGGCTGCGGGACCCGTCCATCCAGCCGTTTGGTTTACCGGAGACTTTGTGCATCAATTGCTGAGTGAGTACACCCGTGCCATCCGGCACCACGCCGCACTGCCCCTGCAACCCTGCACCTCACCGACCCTGCCTTCACGTCTCACCACCAGGACCACCAACCCCTACCCACGGAGGGGGAAAACAACATCCCAGCTGCTCCCTACCATCGCTTCCGGGATTCCCGTCACCAGCAGCAGTGGTGCCCATCTTCACCACAACCCGTGGGTGGCGTCACAGACTAAATCCCCAAACAAACCACCCCCTTTTCACTCACGGGCGAGGAGCGCCGCTCGAGTCCCCGGATCTGGCCCACCGCTCAAGCCACCAAGCAGCAGCAGCGCCGGACCCGAGCGTTAGCGAGCACAGCGCCCCGCCGCCCGCGACACAAGCAGTGGCCTGAATCCCTTACTCTTCATGGCAATGGTAAGTATTTATACGTCAAGGATCACCCTTTTCGAAACGGCAGCTTATACGAGCGAACGGCACTTCAATAGAAACATGGTGACTTCCTTACCCCTTTCCTGTCCGAACAGGCTAGTGCTTCCACAAGAAGGGCCTGAGTTACTGGGACCTGGACTTCAGGGCTGGGTTTCTATCCCCACCATATTGAACCGCTGGAGCTCCACCCTAGAATTGGGTAGCAATTGGGTGCTGTGAAGAACTGAATGTAGAAGATAATGTGCTGTGTAGAGAACTGAATATGAGACACTATGTTGAACAATATCAGAAGTTTTATGAAGAGAATGTAGCCAAGATCTGTGCCCGCTAGCAGACACATAAAACAGATTTTGTTGAATTAAAGAAACTGTTGGTTAAGAATTGTTGGCCTCCATCTCTGTCTTTACTGTGGAAAGAACCTGGGTCACACAAGCCATCAGTGACAAGCAGCCACTCAAGAGGTATTGTGATGCCCTGGCCTATCAGGTCATCACAAGGGTGCTGTGCAACCTGCCCTTCTGCATGGCACCCGCTCCTCCATGGTTACGGGTCCTGTTCCTTTGGTGTTGCTAAGAACAGGTATACACAAATCCTGAGGAACACTCTGAACCACACCCACCAGACACCCATTGGGCATTCTGATGGAGGGATGGTAGAAGGAGGGCCAGAGGTGTTAGTGAGTAGCCAGTGTTCGTTCGAGAGCAGCGGTGACAGGAAAAGGTCACGCTGCAGAGCTGGGCTCCTGTACCCGTCCCAGGTGCCAGACGTTGGCCTGGCCTGGAAGGAGCTGGAACCCCGGTCACAGGGGGTAGTGGCAAGGGGCATGGTACTGCCACGGAGGGCAGTTTGGCAGCCTTGTGCTACAACCGGGCAGGGGCCAGAGCACGACGGGGTATGCGGACTCTAGGCTGGGAAGTAGCTTCACGCAGCCCAGTAATTCACCCGACGAGGACGGAGTCTTCACGAGCCGTTCTCCACCCGCTCCAAAATCAGGTTACTAGCGCAATGAGGGGGAGAGAACTTCCCAAAACCATCCAGAAAATCTGAAGCGTGAACCCTGAGAGCAAGCTCACACCGTTAGCCACACGGGTGAGCGGGACCCGAGTAGTTTCAGGCAAAAGGGATCCACAATGAGTAAACACAATGCTAAGGGACAAGGCTTCAGACTAAACAGCAACGCCAAAAGGGCACGGACCCAGCGTGCTCCAACAAAACCTGCAGGGCATTCAAGACCATTGGCAGTGTCAGAATTCCTGGACTGTGTGAATACGTTGTGCTCCTCTCCTCCCGACGGGTCCCCATCCTTTCACTCACGAGCCCCCGGGACACCTTCCCCCTGCCCACGGAGGGGTTAACATCTCAAGCTGCCATCCCATCGCTCCCGGGCACTCCCCCAAACGCAGCAGCGGTGGTATCCCCCATACCACGACCCGTGGGTGGCGTCACAAACTCTGTTTTTCACCCCTTTTGTAAATATTTTCCCCCCTTTTTCATTTTGAGCGGCCGCACGACCCTGCCTCGGGTCTGGAGACCCCTCAAGCCACTGCGGATCCGGACCCGAGCAGCCCGTCGGCTGTCGTGGGGGCGGCACAGTATGACCTGCACATCTAAGATCCTTGCACCTAGCTAGGTCCACATCATCACCCAACAAAATATCTGCCACCCTGGGTGAATGGATGGGGTGATGTTTGACCAAGCCTTAGCCATGGCTAGCGCCCCTGGCCACCCTTTACTGTGTCAATTATAGACTTTCTATTAGCCTAGTCACTAATTTACTTTGCTTTTTGATAATGGATGGAGAAAGCTGTTGGGAGCTGAAGGGCACATTGGTCAGTTAAGCTTCTGCCTATTCCTTCTAATGGTCTCATCCTCAAGAGCCCTCAACAAAAAAAATTTCTATACAGACTAAAGGCTATCTGCCCACTGAGCAGGATACCGAAGACCCCAAAACCCTTTAACCCCTGTACCGGGATCTGGAATCACACAGGGCCCAGGAGGTCTCTGCCTATGGAAGGCTGCAATCCTGAGATGAGTAGTCGTCAGGCAGGGTCAAAGCCAGGGGACACAAATGGGACAAAATCGACAGGCAAGAGAGTGGTCAGGAAATTAGGCAGAGGTCAAACTGGAGATGGCAGCGAAGTACAAAAACGGCAGGCAGGAGTGTGGACAGAGGGCAGGCATGTGTCAAAACTTGGGAATTAATAGTACAAAGCAGGATGTGAACCAGGCAGCATCAATAATCCTCAAGATTCCAGCTACCAACAGACTGGAGGAGGAATAAGAAGTGTGTGGTGCCTTCCCATTGGCCCTCTATGAAAGGTGGTGACTTCATCTGGAAGGCATACACCACCACAGTCAGCAGGTGGTACTGCAGGTCCTAGTGAAATCTAGCTTAGTGGATGGGTGGAGCCTGCACCATCCAGAGCCACTGACTCCTCCCCCATCACCAGCATCGCCCACGGCTGGAATTCGGCAGTGTCTGATGATTGAAGCAGAAGTTGCAGGAGCGGACTCTGGTGGAGACGTGACACATAGATTAAAAATCACCACTCCAGCGCTGAAGAAAACTCGTTGGAGTGGTGCTTTAAAGAAGCTCATTCATAAAAAGTTTGGTAGCCTGTGGCTACTAGACAAAGCATTCAGAATTTGTGATATCCTTGAGGTTTCTTCTGATTAGAAGGGTCCGAGACATTTTATGTTGTGGGCTATGGAATGACATTTTTTGGGGCTACTCATCATAGGAGATACCATAGGTAGTAGGAGGTGTGCAGTGCTCTGGTATGGTGGTTATGAACTTCTCCTATGGCTGCTGGTCTAGGGTCCTACAAATCTTTTTCCTCAAGTCTAGTAGGTTTGGAGGGCAAATACTTTTTGCTGTCTGGCCAGTTCAAAGATATGCAATGAGAGTAAGTCCTAAAGAGCAGAAGAGTTTCCACATTAGGGAATGTGATGACTTTGCCGATCATATATACATGAAAGAGCGGGCACCTCGTAGCAAAGATCTGAGCAGGTCAACCCATTGTTTGCAAGAAATTACATTAATCTAGAGAAGAAAGAAATACATAGGATCTTTCCACCCATTACACCCTCTACAAGGCCCCCAAAGCTGTCACCAGGCTCCTTCCACCTTTGTCTGATGCATAATTTAAGAAGCAGGGTCAGGGGCTTGCGGTTGACCGAACCATGAAGTGAAGAAGGCTCCATCTACTTTGTTATAGGACTACTCGCTCCTCAGTAGACCCCCCCTTCATAAATAAAAGCTTTGCAAATGGGTAAAACTTTTTCTAAACATAGAACAATGTGTCCTATACTTTCTCGAGCGTGCTGAGTTAGTTGATCGCTCGCTCCCTTTAATGTGCCAGTTTGGCAGGCAGAGAAAACTTAAATTGCTCAGCGTTTTCTTTACAAAATCTGGTTTGCTATTCTATTACATGCTACATTTTGAAATGACAAAAACAATTTTTCTGCTCTCATTTGCATTTCCCCGCTCCACTGAACACGCCAAACCAAATCCTGAGCAGGTGATTCTGTTATCATACAAAGAATGGCCGATTCTTCACCATAGCTTCCAAAAAGAGACTGTCATCGGAGTGACTTCTACAGTCAATAAAAAGTTTAAAAGTAATGTAAAAAGTAAAAGTGTAAAGGAAAATAATGCACAAAAAACAAATCAAGAATTTAGAACTTATAGAACAAATATAGTGATTATGCTACTATACAAACTACATTTCAAGGGAATATGTCATCTGTTTTTGCTATGTAATTTGATATCAGCATGATGTAGAGACAGAGATCCTGATTCCAGGGATGTATCACTTAGTTTACTGAGTGCAGCACTTGTGATAGAATTACAGTTTTCTCTGCTACAATTCTAGCAGTGCTCAGAATGCTGAGCAGTGTATAACCCCGCCCACACCAACGATTGGAAGCTTTCTGCCAACACAAGGAAAACTACCAATCAATGGTGTGGGCAGGGTTGGACAAGAAGGGATGAGACCCCTAGTCCTGTAATGATAATTGCCTGCTGATAAAACACTGATTTTGTTGAATAGCCCAGTAAGTGACACATCACTGGAATCAGGGTCTCTGCAATATATCATGCTGTTCTAAGATTACATAGAAAAATCTTGGTAATAGGTACCCTTTAAAGAGTATTTCCTTTAAAAGGAACCTGTCATGTTGTTTTTTGATATTATACCACCCTCCAATATGTTTTAAATGATGCAATCTGCATCACTAACATGGTTTTTAAAAATGTCTTTATATGCTTAGATGGATGCAGTATCCTGCGTCACAATCTTTCATTAATTTCTCCCTGCCATCCAGTCCACATTTAGGGAAATTAACTAGAATGCCATGGGTCTTCTTGTTCTCCATGTATAGTGTGCCACACACAGACACAGTGCAAAAATTTAGTCAACTTCTCCCCTATTTATCTGGTTTTAGGTGTGATTTTCATATTGCCCATACCTGTTGCTTGCCACAGATGAGTTTGAATGAACATCACATGTTTGAAACAATTTTGTTTTCCACAATTTTGTAAAGGTACCAACAATTTTGTCCTGACCATTTTTGGGGTTATGTGTGGAATTATTTCCAATTTGCATTTTATTTCTTTTTTTGTGTTTTGCCAATACACACAAAGGAAATAAACATGTCTGTAACAAAACATATGTGATTGCAATAATATCCTGGGAGGAATGCTTCATTTTGTGGAACAATTTCAATGATGCCATCACTTTTGGCCATGAATGTAAATGGATTTGGACTTTGGGCTCCTTAGGTTGTTACAATTCCAAATACAAAAGAAGCTGGGTGTGAATCAGAGAAGGACAGAATAATTTCAGATTCAAATACCAATAGGTTGTTAGGGGTGGCCAAGGCATACCGTAAGAACACAAATAACACAAAGCAATGAAAAGTCAGGTAATCTAAGGACCAAGCCAGTGAGGACATTGAGAAGTTACTTTGAAGAATGGTCAGGAACTTGTTGGGTCAGAAAATAGAATCGAGATCTAAAAGTGCAATGGGCAATACCCAAAAATATTCTATAGCTATCACAGAGCCAAGAACTAAGGGTATTTACTTGGGGCACCGGGAGTGCTGATTGCTTTTTCTGATTGGCTGATCAGCAACACTGCCTGATTTGACTTCCTCAAGTTTCAATCAGCAGTACCACCGAGAGTAAATTTGCGGCATGTGACAAGGATGATCAGCACTGTAATGGAATTAGTTGGGTTTGTAAAAGGAGATTTATGAAAACATAATATAGTATCAGTCACGTCCTCATCGGAGTCCGCTCCTGCGATTTCTGCTTTGGTCACCACGCCCCACCGTATTACTGCCTTGGACTGTGCTGGTGATAGGAGAGGAGTCGGTGCCAGTGTCTCTGGTGGGCGCAGGCTCCGCTCATCCACTAAACTGGGTTTCCCTGTGACCTGCAGTACCACTGGCTGACTGTAGGTGGTGACTGTGTTCAAGCGGACGTTAACACCATTCAGCTACAGCCAATGGGAAGACACCACACCCTTCTAATTCCCCCTCTTGTCTGCTGGTCACTGCCAGAGATAGTTTTGTAGTCCTGCTAGTGTCTGGATTCTGTTTTGACTGATGATCCCTGTCTTTTGACCCCTGCCTGCTCATCGACTATTCTCCTGCCTGCTGTTTTTGTACCACGCTGTCATCTCCAGTTTTAACCTCTCCCTGATTTCCTGACTACGCTCCTACCTGCCGATTTTGTCCCTTTTTGTACCTCCTGGTTTGGACCCTGGGTGACGACTACTCTTTCCTGGATTGCAGCCTTCCATAGGCAGCGATCTCCTGGACCTTGTGTAATTCCAAATCCCTGTACAGGGGTTAAAGGATTTCAGGGTTCTTGAGATCCTGCTGACTTGGTGGCTAGCCCCTAGTCTGTCCGTGACAGTCATCCTGAGTCGGTGGTCAAGGGCAGACGTTACAGTACACAATGCTCAGTTACCATATAGTATCTTAGAGAAAAAAAAGTTCAGTGTTACATCAGACATCAGATGCCATATATCAGAAAAATTGCTACTACGGTAAAATACGTTGGTACTACAATGTTGTATTGCACCATAAGGAAGCACATGGTGTGCCCATGGCTACATAACTTTAGGGCCATACAGTCTCCAAACATATGCTCTACTATGTGCATGAAACCTTAGCATTATCCAAAAATTACGATGTACAAAAACAAATGCCTGGTATATTTTGTAGTTAGATGGAACCAGAACACTTTTCAACTTCATTAATTGCTACATAACTAAGCGCATATAATATTCCTGGGAGCCTATAAATTAGAACCCAATTAATAATGCAAAGAGGCAGACACAGTAACGGGCTTATGCGGGCTTCACACGGTACGATCTATGGTGCGATTGCACGATCGATCGTACCTGCCCCCGTCGTTTGTGCGTCACGGGCAATTAGTTGCCCGTGGCGCACAAAGTCCATCCCGTTAAACCCCCATCACACGTACTTACCTGCTGAATGACCTCGCTGTGGGCGGCGAACATCCTCTTCCTAAAGTGGGAGGGACGTTCGACGTCACAGCGACGTCACACAGCGGCCGGCCAATAGAAGCGGAGTGGTGGATATGAGCGGGACGTAAACATTCCGACCACCTCCTTCCTTCCGCATTGCCGGCGGGAGCCGCGGGACGCAGGTAAGCTTTGTTCATCATTCCCGGGGTGTCACACGGAGCAATGTGTGCTACCCCGGCTACGATGAACAACCGGCGCCATTAAAAATAAACAATTTTTTTAAAAATAAGCGACGAGTACATGACTCACGAATTGTGAGCGATTTTGCATCGCTCGGAGGTGTCACACGAAACGATGTTGCAAGCGATGCTGGATGTGTGTCACGAAAACCGTGACCCCGATGATGCATTGCGCGATAGCTCGTCTCGTGTGACACCCGCATTACTTGTAATATCGGGAACAAACTATGAACAATATTGACACTAATTCTCAAAAAAATGTTATTTTTTTTACCTAAGGGTCAATTTCCAACCCTTTTGACATAGGTGCCTATGGTAAGAAACATAGATTTAGTAGGTAGTCCCATTTTATAAAGTGATGTCATATCGCTGGGTTATGTCATCACTTATTCCATCTGACCTCCAGGACCCTCACAATCCTAAAGTGGGCTTCATACGCAACGACATCGCTAACGAGATGTCGTTGGGGTCACGGAATTCGTGACGCACATCCGGCCTCGTTAGCGACGTCGTTGCGTGTGAAACGCAGGAACGACCGTTAACGATCAAAAATACTCACCATATCGTTGATCGTTGACCAGTCGTTCCTATCCCGATTATCGTTGCTGTTGCAGGACGCAGGTTGTTCGTCGTTCCTGCGGCAGCACACATCGCTATGTGTGACACCGCATGAATGAGGAACATCAACGTACCTGCGGCCGCCGGCAATGAGAAAGGAAGGAGGTGGGCAGGATGTTCGGCCCGCTCATCTCCCGCTCATCTCCGCCACTCCATTTGTCTATTGGGCGGCCGGTTAGTGATGCCGCTGTGACGCCGAACGAATCGCCCCATTAGAAAAGAGGCGTTTTGCTGGCCACAACGACGTCGATAGGCAAGTAAGTATGTGTGACGGGTGTAAGCGATGTTTTGCCCAAGGGCAGTGATTTGCCCGTGACGCACAACCGATGGGGGCAGGTGCTTTCACCAGCGACATCGCTAACGATGTCGCTGTGTGTAAAGCCTGCTTAAGAATGATGGGCCATAGAGCCTCTAGGTGGAGGTCCCAAATGTCAGACACCCTGATCATAAAGTGATGGTACATTCTAGTGATATCTGTCTTAATGGTCTATCATAAATGAAGTATGCCTGATAGAACTTGTCAACTTTTTTCTCATAATCTGGATTATAAAAATAAGTGGAATATTAAAATCTCAAAAAGTGATCTCTGATCACTACAATATGCCATCACTACATTATGGATAAAATTGAAGCCTCTCTTTTCCATAAGATGCGGGCGGTGATGGAGCCTTTTATAGCTCACGCTCTGTCCTTGCTGCTTATAGACATATATTTAACATTAAAATATTCACCTTCTGCATAGAAAGGGTACAGGGCTTCATGAAACATTTATAAAGTTTGTAACATAGGAAAACTGGTTCTCTGTGAGTCAGAATATTGCATCTTATTTGGAGATCAGGCGCTGGGCACCAATAGTTCCTTAAAGAAAATTCTTTTATCAGTCATTACTGATTCATAACTTAAAGGGAACCTCTCCTGTCCCCAAACACGAATAACCTGCAAATATAGGTTTAATCTGTAGGTTAAAGGGAATCTGTCAGCAGGTTTTTGCTACCTCATCTGAGAGCAGCATGATGTAGGCAATGAGGCTGTGAGTTCAATGATGTATCACTTAGATTAGTGGCTGCAGCTGTTCTGACACAGTGAAAGATGTCAGATTTTGCATGTAGCAAAGCTGGGAGAGCTGTCCTCACATACACATGGATTTCAGTGCACATTTCCATAGACAGAAGCTGGTAATCACAGAGGGGGGCGGAGCTGGACTAGAGCTCAGGCACTGCTGAGACCCACTAATGATACAGATAAGAGGATTAAGCTAACATGGCAGGTAAACAAAAAAAAGACTGAAATAACAGAGGCAGGGCTGAATTCTGTGTTTTAACAATTCCAGCATTCAATCTTCAAGTTACATTGCAGAAATCTGCTGCCAGAGTCACTTTAATGGCATCACAATGCTGTCTGACCACCTTGCTAAAAGCACGATATCCAGGACAAAATAAGTTTATTCCTCCTGGGCAACCACTGGCTATAGTCATAGATGTGTGCCAACAGTGGCTACAGTCACCACTTAGTGCACACTTTGCCACTTTGATTGACAGTTTTCAGTGAGGTATATCTGTGCAAAGTGAACTGTCAATCAAACTGCTGTGGGCAAGCTTACAGCTACTGGTCAAAATGCAGTGGGCAGTGACTTTAGCCACTCCGTGCATGCTTCTATGACTGAAAGCCAGCGGCTCCAGGGAGAAATAAAGTTAATTTTCTCCCCATAGTCGTGCTTTCAGTAAGGCAGTTGGACAGCTTTGTAACTGCTGATTAACCCTTTATCGCTGGTTAATAGCATTTGGGGACATTACAGTTTCCATTTGAAGAGTAAATTAACTTTTCTTTATTTAATTATTGATCCATCTTTGAAAAGTTATGAATCTTTGTAATATCCATTGTCATATCTTAATACCTTTTCTTCCTAACTCCATGCTTAAATGGCTGTTTTATCTGCCTTGTTCATGCAGTTAGCATAGATGGTTTGAATTGTAGGTCTAGCAAATAACTGTTCTCTCTTTGATTACACCTTTTTTATAAACACTCTACCTGTATCAACATGGGAGATGGGAGATTAGATCCTAGCATGGTGACAAGAATGTGTTTTTTATTGTAAATGATAATGCTATTGCATTGCATAGAAAACCTCGATATCCGACTTTGATTTTTATCCTTTTTGATACTGTCAATCATTGTTTATTGTCCGCTGTTTATTCTTATATGATGGTGTGAGAATACAAAATGTTTCTATATACTTTGTACTGTGAGAGAATATATACAGTTAGGTCCAGAAATATTTGGACAGTGACACAAGTTTTGTTATTTTAGCTGTTTACAAAAACATGTTCAGAAATACAATTATATATATAATATGGGCAGAAAGTGCACACTCCCAGCTGCAATATGAGAGTTTTCACATCCAAATTGGAGAAAGGGTTTAGGAATCATAGCTCTGTAATGCATAGCCTCCTCTTTTTCAAGGGACCAAAAGTAATTGGACAAGGGACTCTAAGGGCTGCAATTAACTCTGAAGGCATCTCCCTCATTAACCTGTAATCAATGAAGTAGTTAAAAGGTCTGGGGTTGATTACAGGTGTGTGGTTTTGCATTTGGAAGCTGTTGCTGTGACCAGACAACATGCGATCTAAGGAACTCTCAATTGAGGTGAAGCAGAACATCCTGAGGCTGAAAAAAAAGAAAAAATCCATCAGAAAGATAGCAGACATGCTTGGAGTAGCAAAATCAACAGTCGGGTACATTCTGAGAAAAAAGGAATTGACTGGTGAGCTTGGGAACTCAAAAAGGCCTGGGCGTCCACGGATGACAACAGTGGTGGATGATCGCCGCATACTTTCTTTGGTGAAGAAGAACCCATTCACAACATAAACTGAAGTCCAGAACACTCTCAGTGAAGTAGGTGTATCTGTCTCTAAGTCAACAGTAAAGAGAAGACTCCATGAAAGTAAATACAAAGGGTTCACATCTAGATGCAAACCATTCATCAATTCCAAAAATAGACAGGCCAGAGTTAAATTTGCTGAAAAACACCTCATGAAGCCAGCTCAGTTCTGGAAAAGTATTCTATGGACAGATGAGACCAAGATCAACCTGTACCAGAATGATGGGAAGAAAAAAGTTTGGAGACGAAAGGGAACGGCACATGATCCAAGGCACACCACATCCTCTGTAAAACATGGTGGAGGCAACGTGATGGCATGGGCATGCATGGCTTTCAATGGCACTGGGTCACTTGTGTTTATTGATGACATAACAGCAGACAAGAGTAGCTGGATGAATTCTGAAGTGTACCGGGATATACTTTCAGCCCAGATTCAGCCAAATGCCGCAAAGTTGATCGGACGGCGCTTCATAGTACAGATGGACAATGACCCCAATACAGCCAAAGCTACCCAGGAGTTCATGAGTGCAAAAAAGTGGAACATTCTGCAATGGCCAAGTCAATCACCAGATCTTATCCAATTGAGCATGCATTTCACTTGCTCAAATCCAGACTTAAGACGGAAAGACCCACAAACAAGCAAGACCTGAAGGCTGCGGCTGTAAAGGCCTGGCAAAGCATTAAGAAGGAGGAAACCCAGCGTTTGGTGATGTCCATGGGTTCCAGACTTAAGGCAGTGATTGCCTCCAAAGGATTCGCAACAAAATATTGAAAATAAAAATATTTTGTTTGGATTTGGTTTATTTGTCCAATTACTTTTGACCTCCTAAAATGTGGAGTGTTTGTAAAGAAATGTGTACAATTCCTACAATTTCTATCAGATATATTGGTTCAAACCTTCAAATTAAACGTTACAATCTGCACTTGAATTCTGTTGTAGAGGTTTCATTTCAAATCCAATGTGGTGGCATGCAGAGCCCAACTCGCGAAAATTGTGTCACTGTCCAAATATTTCTGGACCTAACTGTATATATATATATATATATATATATATATATATATATATATAGATATGTATATATATATATATATATATATATATATATATATCTAATATATAAAGCTGAATGTGTGTGTGTGTGTGTGTGTATGTGTGTATGTCCGGGATTGGCATCTGCACCGTCGCAGCTACAGCCACAAAATTTTGCACACTCACACGTCTGGACCCTGAGAGCGTCATAGGCTATGTTTTAAGGGGAAATTTTAAGCCCGCACTTTACAGTTATTCGCCAAAAAACCTGCTTCCATTAAAGCGAATGGAGCTGGGAGCCACAGTGCAGCCAGAACTTCAGAAGAATGCACAGCCATGCCCTTATATGGAGTGTTGGTGTGTCACAATGCAGCCAGGGAAAGAGATAGACACAGACAGGGAAAGAGGCAGACACAGACAGGGTAAGAAACAGACATAGACAGGGTAAGAGACAGACACAACGAGACTGACACAGACAAAGAGACAGACTGACAGGGAAAGAGACAGACACAGACAAAGAGATAGAGACAGACACAGGGAAACTGACAGACAGGGAAAGAAAGGGAAAGAGACAGACAGGGTAAGAGACAGACAAAGACAGGTAAAGAGACAGACAAAGAGACAGACACAGGGAAAGAGACAGAGGGAAAGAAGGAAAGAGACAGACAGGGAAAGAGAGGGAAAGAGACAGACAGGGAAAGAGATAGACAGACAGGGAAAGAGATTGAGACAGACGGAGAAAGAGACAGAGACAGTCAGAGAAAGACAGGGAAAGAGACAGACAGACAAGGAGATAGAGAGAGAGACAGAGAGATATATACAGAGGGGGAGACAGACCGAGAATGGGAGAGAAGCAGAGAGACAGTTACTATCCCGAGCGTTAATACATTCCATTTATACATTCTATCCCGGGAATGATAATACATTCTATTTTGTTAACAACAGTTATTAACCCGGGCGAAGCTGGGTAGTACAGCTAGTATATATATATATATATATATATATATATATATATATATATATATGTATTTCTGTATGCTTTTCTATAACCAAACTTTCTTTTTATATGAGTAAGAAGAGTGGGCCTGTTTTCTGATTACTGCTGCGTATCAGGAAGGCAAGTATGTGTACACCAAGGTCAGCAGGTGACGCCATGAGACAAGGACCCCTCCAGCTATGGTGGATTAAAGATAAGGCACCCCGGAGCTACGTGACAACGGCGCCACAACCCATAGAAGGAACGGAGAGGGGTAGTCCCAAAAAATGGATAAATGTCACAGGTTTTGTGCATATGCTTTTAATATCACCAATGGAATACTTAGGAATTTTACTAAAAGATTAACCCATTACTGTTCTCTATAAAAGGCTTGTAAAAATAAAGCATGTCACTTGTGCACCTGCTCTCACTGAGAGGGGTTTTATACCAGATTTTTTCTGTTTGGTCTGAATTGCTTTGCTGGCACTCAGTGACTATTAATCAGAGATTACAGCAGACATTCACTGTTAAGAAAAAGGAGATTTCCCGAAAACTATGGAATTTCTCCTTAACAATGGTAAGGTATACGTTCATAGGATTAAATAAATAAATGGGATAAGAGAGGCTCAAACAGAATTACATACAGTATTATTTGGTGTTGTTTGTTATAAGTGTGTGTTAATGTGTGAATGCTGCTAGCAGAGACCAGGTTCTCACTGTAGCAGGGTTGTTTTCCAGTGGGCTATATCTAACAGGAAGACTGTAGCAGCGGTTGATTAGATATCAGATAAGACAGGGTTAAGTTGAGGTAGAGGATGTCTGACATATGGCAAGCGAGTTGGCTAATAGTGCGGTCCTCGGGGGGATGTCAGTTCTGGATAGGGTTCGAGTAAGGGGTGCTTCACACACAGCGAGATCGCTGCTGAGATCGCTGCTGAGTCACGTTTTTTGTGATGCAGCAGTGACCTCATTAGCGATCTCGCTGTGTGTGACACTGAGCAGCGATCTGGCCCCTGCTGTGAGATCGCTGATCGTTACACACAGCCCTGGTTCGTTTTTTTATTGTTGCTCTCCCGCTGTGATGCACAGATCGCTGTGTGTGACAGCGAGAGAGCGACGAAATGAAGCGAGCAGGGATCAGGAGCCGGCATCTGGCAGCTTCGGTAAGCTGTAACCAGGGTAAACATCGGGTAACCAAGGTGGCTACCCGATATTTACCTTCGTTACCAGCCTCCGCCGCTCTCACGCTGCCAGTGCTGGCTCCCTGCTCTCTGCACATGTAGCTGCAGTACACATCGGGTAATTAACCCGATGTGTACTGTAGCTAGGAGAGCAAGGAGCCAGCGCTAAGCAGTGTGCGCGGCTCCCTGCTCTCTGCACATATAGCGACGTTATGATCGCTGCTGCGTCGCTGTGTTTGACAGCTAAGCAGCGATCATAACAGCGACATACAAGGTCGCTGTTACGTCACAGAAAATGGTGACGTAACAGCGACGTCGTTGTCGCTGTCGCTATGTGTGAAACCAGCTTAAGGGAAGACATGGTCAAGGTGTGAAGGCCACTCAGTAAACCCTGAGGTAACCTTGAGAGGTCCAGAGCCTACGGCTCACCCAGACAAGCTTGGAAAGTAGTGCGACTAGAGAGCTGTCGGGGCCCAGACGCAGACAAAGGTGTAAGGTAGAGGGGGAGACGGAGACACAGCTTGAGGATGAGTTCCAACGTAGCTTGGACAGGTTGAGAAAGACTATTCCAGAAACAGTAGAATCAGAACCAAGAGGAGTGAGTCATGTTTGTCATAACAGTGGGAAGAATAAACTGAACAACTTTGGTTGCCAAGTGAACTCTAGTGTTGTGTGGGTTACTATTTCATCTACGACGAAAACCGACAGCGGGGTGATGGACCTCAGCCTGAAGAAACCAGTAAGTGCCATGCACCCCACTCAAAGTCACAGTCATATTCATGCATGGAGTCTCCTTGGCGAAGGAGAATGGCCGCACTGCCTGGCATCTACGACTTTCTTCATATCCATTTACTTCAGGGGCATATGTTTGGGAATGTATTTTGTACTATGTATACTTAATGGTTATCCCTAAAGCAGTTTGAGAAGAGCCTACATGTTGTGATGATGGAAATCAATGAGTAATGCCAAAGGGTTTGATTATTCTGGAGAGTCCTTAGAGCCTTCGTTGTGGAAATCAGTGAGGTTGAGTTTTGTGAAGTCGCCAAATTTTGTTCTTCACATATTAGTTTTTTATTGCAGTGAATTATATTAATATTCTTCTACTCATTTATACTCATTACTCATCCTTGCCTTGGTACATATTGAGTCAATTTCTTTCTTGAATGTAAAACAAGAAATTCTTCTAAATAAACAAGGAAAAGACTAATGATATAAGAAGTCGGTGCTTCTACTGCTGGAATCATTAATTCCTATGCAAGAACTGATGACCGGTGGACAAGTTTCTTAGAAAACACATAAGGAATCAATAATGGCAGAAGCATTGAATACTGCGGAATTGATCTTTCATTTCCCTCTTAAAACCCTCGCACAGCGGTCATCAATTATTTTTCTATGTCGTGCTGCATTTACAAATGTAGACTGCAAAAAAAACCGGAAGATATGAGGCTGCATTTCTAATGAAATGAAAAGATTGCTTCTTGTTAGAGAGGGTTTAGCTGAATATGAAATATTTTCTTCTAGTGTGGGAATCAATGTTTAGTAGATAGGAGCGAATGTTTACGAATTCTAATTTGCCAGTTTAGCCCAATTTTCCCAGGAAGCGTTAAATCGATTCGATGTGATTCGAAACCATTCCAAAGCTTCCAATTACCCAATATTCTTTTTCTTGCATACTGTTATACTTTTTCACTTCTGTGCTGTCACACACTACCTGTACAGTTTCTTCACTGTTTTCTGACCCTCCTTCCCTATGTATGTGGCTAACCTGTGAGCTCCTCTGACTATCCAAATTCATAACAAAGTAGCTGCTGCATTCCCTGCTTCTGCTTTTATGTAGACTATATTACTCTCTTTCTGAAGGACTGTGCAGTACCATAAGTGATAGCTGTGATGCAGTATAGGAATGCCAGCCAAAATCAAATGAGCCTTTTCTGCTCTTTTTTGCCTCTACACACCTGCTGGCAAGGCATCATCAGACTCTGGTCATACTACAGAGTCTGATAAGCAATCTGAGGCTTCTGGATTGTTCAGCCAGAGCCGGGTGCCGGCTGGTTCAGGTTCACTGGTCTTCAGACCTGCATCAGTTAATTCCTGCAGACTGGTGAACAGGACCTAAGTGCTCAGGTTGCTAATTGCCATGTGCAGCTGTGTCCTCCCTATTTAAAGCACAACTTTCTTTCTGGATGTTCCGATGATAGCTTCAGTATAAGTTCCAGCGATCCCGGTCTTGGTGGTTATCCTGTTAATGGTGATCCATGTTGAGCTTTTGAGTGGTGTGAGCGTTCTGCTGTTGTGCGTTACTTCCTCCCCATTTCCGTTGTTCCCCAGTACACATATTGTCTTTCCTGTATGTTGTGAGTGCTGTGTGCACGATTTTCCATTCTCACTTGTCTAAAGGCCACTTTATGTGATGCCCTGGACTAGCCAGGGGTCACAGGTAACAACACACACCCACCCCCAGCAGTTCACAGCAGTCATCCCCAGTGAGACCTGATTTCTTCCCTCAGGTTCAGACAGACACACCAGGTGGGCGGAGTCAGGCAGATGGGCACGCCCACCGAGGAGTCTAGCTGGCCTGAGGCAGAAAACAAGTTCAGACAAGTCCAGGCAGAGGAAGAGAGAGGAGGTGTGCAGAGAGGCAGACACAGACTGGGGCCTAGGTTGGAGCCTAGGGCCCTCATGTAGCCAGTCAGGCAGACGGTAGTGGCCGTCTGCAGGAGCCGGGAAGACAGTCTTGGTGGAACCGTAGGTAGCCGGGACAGGGTGGTGGCCCGTCCGGTACCGAACCGGGGAGCCAGCTGGAAACCGGAGCACAGGAGGAGCGTACAAGAAGGTGCAGGAAAAGACTCACAATACCAACCCGGGGTCAGGGGGAAAACACTGCAGCCGGCTGCGGGACCCGTCCATCCGGCCGTTTGGTTTACCAGAGACTGTGTGACTTTCTGTCTGAGTGAGTACAACAGTGCCATCCGGCATCGTGCCGCGCTGCCCCTGCAACCCTGCACCCCAGCCATCCAGCCTCCCCGCATCATCACCGGGCCCTGGGAACACCAACCCCTACCCACGGAGGGGACATCCTAGCTGCTCCCTACCATCGCTCCCGGGATCCCCGTCACCAGCAGCGGTGGTGCCATCATCACCACGTCCCGTGGGTGGCGTCACGAACTATCTCCACAAACAAACCACCCCCTTTTCATTCACGGGTGAGGAGCGCTGCTCGAGTCCCCGGGTCCGGCCCACCGCTCGAGCCACCGAGCAGCAGCAGCAGAAGCCCCGGACCCGAGCGTGGCGAGCACGTCCCTCCACCCGCGACATTTACACACAGAGATAAATCTTTGGCAAATCTGTGGTTGCAGTGAAATCATGGACATATTGTTCCATTTGTACACAGCCACAAACCTGGCACTGATAGTCCACAATTTCACTGCAACCACAGATCGGCCGCAGATTTATCTCTGTGTGTAAAGTAGCCTTATGTCATATTGTGTGGTTTTGCCTTTGTGTTTTCTGGCACACCCCAAGGGTGTGGAAGAGGGGGAGTAAGATCAGGGCTCGGACAGCAGTTAGGGTCATGCTGGGGGCTCGGACCTGGCTACCATCAAAGTTACCTCCGAGATAAGGGACAGTGCAGGGACTTATGTTTGAGGGACAGCCTAGGGGCCTGTGTCCTGTCATTTCATACCCCATGACACTGATGCAATCTTCTACAATGTGAAAAATGGTGGCTGCCATTGTAAGTGATTTACGCAAAGCAAATAGCAAATTGTTCAATTCATTAGGTTGAGCAATTTCCTAACAATCTGTCAACAAATTGTATTCATATCAAATTGATTTGTTCATTTCTGTTGTGTAGCACTTGCAGAAATACCTTAGGTTAGGGGCATTGCTGACGGGCAGGGTGTAGATCGGTTGCTGATTGATGATTGACGTTTTGCTGAGACTTTCTGCTTAGAGAGCGGCAGAGAATTTCCGGTTTCATTGTACGTTACGTTGAGTGCTCACAAGTTTAAATACTGGTATTATGAAAGAGCAATCAATTGTTATGGAACTTAAAGGGGATTTTCCCATGAACAAAGTTCATTTTAATCAATAGATCTTGGAATAATAATAATTCTACAATTGGGTGTGACTTAGAAAAAAATGTTCCTGTGCTGAGATAATTTTATTATGTATCCCTGCTGTGTACTGTGTAATGGCCGTGTCTGACCGTACAGGAACATGGTCTGATCATACTACAGCTCCTGGGCAGGGGAGGAAGCAAAATAAAGTATACAGACATATATTATAGACTAAATAGTGCAAACGTAAGAGTAAATGAATGGATCAAAATGGCATATCATTTAAAGTAAAGACACTTATATACAGTGCCTTGTGAAAGTATTCAGCCCCCTTGAATTTTTTAACTTTTTCCCACATTTCAAGCTTCAAACATAAAGATAAAATTTTAATGTTCTGGTGAAAAATCAACAACAAGTGAGACACAATTGTGAAGTTGAACTAAATTTATTGCTTGTTTTAAATTTTTGTAAAAAAATAAAAAACTGAAAATTGGGGCGTGCAATATTATTCGGCCTTTTTAAGTTAATACTTTGTAGCGCAACTTTTTGCTACGATTACAGCTGCAAGTCGCTTGGGGTATGTGTCTATCAGTTTTGCACATCGAGAAACTGAAATTCTTGTCCATTCTTCCTTTGTAAACAGCTGGAGCTGAGTGAGGTTGGATGGAGAGCGTTTGTGAACAGCAGTTTTCAGCTCTTTCCACAGATTCTTGATTGGGTTCAGGTCTGGACTGTGACGGGGTCATTCTAACACCTGGATACATTTATTTGTGAACAATTCCATTGTAGATTTTGCTTTATGTTTTGAATCATTGTCTTGTTGAAAGACAAATCTCCGTCCCAGTCTCAGGTCTTTTGCAGACCCCAACAGATTTTCTTCAAGAATGGTCCTATATTTGGCTCCATCCATCTTCCCATCAATTTTAACCATCTTCCCTATGGCAGGCCCAAACCATTATGCTGCCACCACCATGTTTGACAGTGGGGATGATGTGTTCAGGGTGATGAGCTGTGTTGCTTTTATGTCAAACATATTGTTTGGCATTGTGCCCAAAAAGTTCGATTTTGGTTTCATCTCTGACCAGAGCACCTTCTTTAACATGTTTGGTGTGTCTCCCAGGTGGCTTGTGGCAAACGTTAGACAACACTTTTTATGGATATCTTAGAGAAATGGCTTTGTTCTTGTCACTCTTCCATAAAGGCCGGATTTGTGCAGTGTACGATTGATTGTTGTCCTATGGACAGACTCTCCCACCTCAGCTGTAGATCGCTGCAGTTCATCCAGAGTGATCATGGGCCTCTTGGCTGCATCTCTGATCAGTCTTCTCCTTGTTTGAGATGAAAGTTTTGAGGGACGGACGGGTCTTGGTAGATTTGCAGTGGTATGATACTCCTTCCATTTCAATATGATCGCTTGCACTGTGCTTCATGGGATGTTTAAAGTTTTGGAAATCTTTTTGTAACCAAATCCGGCTTTAAACCTCTCCACAACAGTATCATGGACCTGCCTGTTGTGTTCCTTGGTCTTCATGATGCTCTCTGTGCTTTAAACAGAACACTGAGACTATCACAGAGCAGGTGCATTTATACGGAGACTTGATTACACACAGGGGATTATATTTATCATCATCAGTCAGTTAGGACAACATTGGATCATTCAGAGATCCTCAATTAACTTCTGGAGTGAGTTTGCTGCACTGAAAGTAAAGGGGATGAATAATATTGCATGCCCCAATTTTCAGTTATTTATTTTTTTACAAAAGTTTAAAATAAGCAATAAATATCGCTCAACTTCACAATTGTGTCACTTGTTGTTGATTCTTCACCAGAACATTAACATTTTTTATCTTTATGTTTGAAGCCTGAAATGTGGGAAAAGGTTGAAAAATTCAAGGGGGCCGAATACTTTCGCAAGGCACTGGTTATATTGCTAGAAATAGATAGATACTGTAGATAGATAGACAGACAGACAGACAGACAGATAGATAGATAGATAGATAGAAGGAGAGGTTGTCATGCTAGATACGGGGAAGTACCAAGTGAACGGTGAGCGGGAAGGGAAACCCTGTGTCTCGGGAAGGGGAAGATGGTGATCCCTGACCAAACCTACTGCTGGTCCCTGGCTTCCCTCACCACCCTAGATAGGTTCTACACCTATGCGCTGAGCTGGATACCTTACCGTGGCTGACCCTGAAGTAGGCACTAGGTAGGGAATGGATCAGAGGAGCGCTTAGACAACCTCACTAAACGCTAAAAAATGCACAGGGATAACAAACAGGGGGAAAGTGATCAAATCATTTATCTCCATACGACTCAGGGAGAGAAACTGCAACAACAATAAACAGTATTCTCCAGATGTATACAAGCTGACTGCTTGCACTGAAGACATGTTAGAAGTATTAGACCTATTACCAGCACAATGTAAGGAGAAATGAGGGTATATAAAGACACCAAGGGAAGAGCTGATGAAAAACAGCTGAAAGGATGAGGAACTCCGCAGGGTCCTAAGAGGAAAGGGATGAAATCCAAGCAGAGGAGATACATAGGATACCAAATACACCAAGCAGGAATGATAGAAGGGAGCAGTTTGCGCAGCCAAATGCTGTAACCTTCTATAGCCGGACACCACAGGACTGTCTGTCAGTCTGTCACCCATGACACAACCGTGACATAGATAGATAGGTACGGTTGGTAAGTATGTAGTATTTTCAGGCTGTGGAAAAGTTTCTCTTTTGAAGGAGACCCCATTATGACACTTTAGATCACATATCTTGAAAACATCCATACATCACCACTAAACAAACAGAAAAAAATCCTTATTTGTCAGTCTACTTAATCTAGTTTACCTCATGTTCTAACATTGTTTTGTATTAATCTTGGCTACTACACCATTTTTAGCATGCAGACAGCTCAGAGAATGGGGTTTTGTTAAAAGGCTAGGCTTGCCACAACTGGTCTCCTATAGTAAACAATCCAAGGGGGGAGGCTCCTGCTGCAGCTAGTTCCTTTCTTTCCATCTAAAAAAAAAGTCCTATCTGAAATCTGCGAGATGGATAATATTCACTTTCTTTTTTTTATTTTTTTACATTTGCTATTTTTTTTACTTTCCCATAACTTTAGTCTATGCTGCATTTATAATCAAATGATGGAGCATTAATGGGAAAGACTGACAATTTACATTAATATAGTGTCATTATCTGCTGGGGTTATAGGTTATAATCAGTGTACACAACATGGTTTATAGATGATAAAATAAATCAATAATGGTAAACTGAGCCAATATGGGTAACGGTTGGATAGGACATTTGTATGTGACCTTGTCTGATTTAACATCCTTGCTGTATCTCAGGTCTAGCCTATAAATTGCCTGTGATTGCCCCTAATCATTTCATCTCAACCTCTGCTGATAAATGTAATGTGCTGCTGGTTATATGACTCCGGTACTAAATTGATGTATGGAGAGTTTCAGCTCTGGCCCTGGTAGGTGGTTAAATAGCATATTTCTTATAAAGGGAGAAAAGCCAAAAATTGAACTAGAAGGATATGTACCTTATAAATGATGCAGGGGTATAGTGGTTATCCTTATTTCTTTCTTGGGTTGTTTATTCTAGGCTAGATATACACAATTGTCTGGTTAAAGGATTTCCTGCTATGTGTATCTGTTCTGATTGTCAGATTTTATCTGAATATTACCTATTATTTAAATCAAGGCTTTTTAGTTTTTTGGATTTTTTTTATTTTTTATATCAAAATAAAAAACAGAATTGTTGTAATTTTCACACTGGCCACTGAGGCCTTTTGTGATTTTAACATCCTGTTCTTTCAGGAGACAACACATTTAGGCTATGTGCACACGCTGCGTTTTTTTGACGCTGCGTTTTTGTGCGTTTTTGGCCGCTAAAAACGCACAGAAACGCACCTGCGTCGAAAAAACGCGGCAAAAAACGCACGCGATTTGGTGCGTTTTTTTGCTGCGTTTTGCTGCGTTTTTGCTCACTGCGTCCTTATGCGTTTTTTATCAGTGAACAAAAAAAAAAGGTCTGATGTCATTTCCTTCAATGTGTTCTTCATTCTCCACTAGTGTATGCAGAAGAGCAGACAGCTGCAGAACTACAAGGCTCAGCATCCTCGATCCAATAGTGTATGCAGGAGAGCAGACAGCAGCTGTCGAACTACAAGGCTCAGCATCCTCCATCCAATAGTGTATGCAGGAGAGCAGACAGCAGCTGTCGAACTACAAGGCTCAGCATCCTCCTTCCAGGACTGTATGCAAGATTTCTTTGCCCCCCCAAAAAAAAAAAATGACGTGGGCTTCGCCATATTTTTGTATGCTAGCCGGGTACAGCAGGCAGGTACGGGCTGCCCCCAACCCCCAGCTGCCTATTTGTACCTGGCTGGGAACCAAAAATATAGGGAAGCCCTTTTTTTTAAAATTATTTCATGAATTTCATGAAATAATTTTAAAAAAAAATGACGTGGGCTTCGCCCAATTTTTGAGTCCAGCCGGGTACAACTAGGCAGCTGGGGATTGGAATCCACAGTGCAGGGTGCCCATGCTTTCTGGGCACCCCCGCTGTGAATTGCAGTCCCGCAGCCACCCCAGAAAATGGCGCTTTCATAGAAGCGCCATCTTCTGGCGCTGTATCCAACTCTTCCGGCTGCCCTGGTGACGGGTGGCTCGCCGGGTAATAATGGGGTTAGGGCTAGCTGTATATTATCAGCTAGCCCTAAGCCCGAAATTCATGGTGTCACGCCAATATTAGACATGGCCACCATGAATTTCTAGTAAAGATAAAAAAAAAACACAACACACAGAAAAATATTTTTATTAGAAATAAAACACAACACAATTAGTGACTCCATCTTTATTGAAATAAACCCCCCTCCGCAGTAATCCTGGGTTAGGGTCCCGCACCGTCCAATCCGGATCCAATATCATCTGATCGGTTTGCTGGAAGGCAAAGCGATCAGATGATCTGTCAGGATCAAGTGCCTGAATCCCATCACACATCAGCTGATTGCATAAACGCCGATTATACAATCAGCTGATGCATCGGTGCAAAAAAAAAAAAAAATAATAATACTCACTTATGTGCTGATTACCGATTACCGGCAGCTCCTGCAGCGATGGGGCGGGAGTCTGATCCCGTCCGATCGCTGCAGCAGCTGCCGGTAGGATGAAGTCTCCTGACGCATCCGCTGATACCGGCCGGGCGCCCGCGTCAGCCCGAGACTCGATCAGCTGATGCGTCAGGTGACTGCATCAGGTGATCCATCGCCAGGTCCTGTAAGCAAGGTCCTGCATCCATCGGAGCTTTCCCTGCCGTCTGCACACAGCCGGAGCGGGGGTGGCGATACCGTGACAGGAGCTGGGAGCGGGCATGGCACCGCGAGGCTGCAGACAGGTGAGTATAACTTTTTTTTTTTTTTTTTTCTACTGTTAACTTTTGTTTTCGCAGCCGCTTCCACCTCCTGCCCGTACATGGCGCCGCACGGCAGCATACATGCACAGGACGGGAGGTGGAAGCGGTGGTGACGGTACCGGGAGGATTCACGCTTCTGTGTTTACTGACAGAAGGAATCCTCTTCCTGTACACGTCACTTTACTACCCACCTCCTGCGTTTATAGCTGCGTTTTTGGTCTTAGAAACGCACCAAAACGCAGCTATTTGCGTTTCTCATTGCGTCTTTCAACATCCCATTGAACTCAATGGATGAAAAGCGCAGTGAAAAACGCGGGAATAATTGACATGCTGCGTTTTTGTGGTCACCACAAAAACGCAGCTGAAAAAAAACGCTGTGTGGGGACAGCAAAAATTAAAACTCATAGACTTTGCTGGGGAAGCAAAGTCATGCAGTTTTGAGGCCAAAAACGCACCCGAAAAACGCGCAAAAACGCCGAGAAAAACGCACCGTGTGCACATAGCCTTACATTGTGATTCTAACTTCCTTTTGTTTCAGGAAACAACACATGTACATTGTGATGCTAACTTCCCTGTTGTTTCAGGAAACACCACATGTACATTGTGACTCTAAAGCTGGTGTCACACATAACGACAACGACGTCGCTGCAACGTCACCATATTCTGTGACGTTGCAGCGACCTCAACAGCGACGTCGCTGTGTGTGACACATAACAACGATCAGACCCCTTCTGCGAAATCGTTGCTCGCTCCTGAATGCTCCAGGTCATTTTTTGATCGCTGCTATCCCGCTGCGCCATGCTGATAATCCTTGTGTTTGACACCGCAGCAGGGACGCTACGCTACGTCTGAAACCACACAACGACCGTCGACGTCGCTATGATCGCTGCTCCGTCGCTGCTTTTTAGAACATGTTTGACAGCTTACTAACGATCATCTATGGTCGCTGCTACGTCACAGAATATGGTGACGTTGCAGCGACGTCGTTGTCGTTGTCGTTATGTGTGACCCCAGCTTAACTTCATGTTTTTCAGGAAACAACACGTGTACATTGTGACTCTAACTTCCTGTTTCAGGAAGCAACACATATGCATTGTGACTAACTTTCTGTTTCAGGAAACAACACATGTATATTGTGACTCTAACTTCCTGTTGTTTCAGGAAACAACACATATGCATTGTGACTAACTTCCTGTTTCAGGAAACAACACATGTACATTGTGACTCTAACTTCCTGTTGTTTCGGGAAACAACACCCGTACATTAGCCACAATTCTATCTTTTGTATTGAAGCATCTAATGAGCGTCCGCAAAAGTCATTGTGAAGGAAGGGGGAGCAGTGTCAGATGTGATATCATCTATTGTGAATAGTGGATCCTTTGTTATCAGCAGTGTATAGAGGAGTTATTTCAATTCTGCCTCTGCTGATAATGAGCCTGTTCAAACTGAAAGGACAGGAAGTATAAGTCTAAAAAAACAATTTTTTTTAATAACGACCCTAATATGAAAAAAAAAAATGTCACGGTCATCTCCCTTTGACAGGGTCAGGCTTTGAGTCTCTTATTACCATCTGAGACTCTCCAAATTAAATGTGTTTTTTTTTCCTTTTGGCATGAACATGGTTAATCTCAGTTTTCTTGGTGGCAGCAAGCTCATAACCCCATCACAGGTGTTTCTACTGATAAGCAATATCAACCTCGATAAATACCCTCTCCTCCCAACAGAGGGTGCTAGTTATTCAGAATTCATTCTGGAGCTTGCTCTTGAGCAGGAAGGAGATGTTTTCTGCTGCTGCCGCAGTTGTTTGGTGTGGATGTACCCTGTTTTTTAGTTACCTTCACCTTACCTTATTTAACCCAATACACCTTCTTGCAGTCCCCCCGCTTGAGCGATGTCGCAGCGTGTAAAGAGGCCTTAAGTCCTGTATCAATTTTATCCAAGGAAGTTGAAATATCCTAATATTCGACTCAAGATATTCAAAATCCAGACTATTAGTACACTCATTGCTCATGAATACAAGACTTTCCATTATTTGCATGGAGTAATTCAGCTGGTGAGTCATCCGTGATCAACTGGTAATTGGGACTATGGTTCTAGTTGAAGGATCCCAAACATGAGATTGGGCTTAGTCAATGTGTCTCGATTAGAGGAGTTTTCCACTTTGGATCCCCCTTATTGTCTTACTAGTCCCCCAATATAACTTATAGAAGAAGCTATCATCATCATAAGGACCAAAAGCCAGTCCTCATTTCTTCATTTCAACCAATTACTCTACTTCAATAAATATACTGATTAATGGCATTAATTTTCAAATAGGATTTTGTTTTTATGGCCATCTCAAGTTTACAGGGTGTGAAATCAGTTGTATTTGTGGGGTTTTGACTTCAACCGGAGAGTGGATGGGACATGGTGGGACTATAATGACTTGGAACTCAACCAATAAAGTTTCTGTTTTCTATAAAACATCCAATAATTTATAGATGATAAAAAAGTAAAAGAGGAAAAAAGCAGAAGTAAAAAAGAAATTTTAGGTCTAATATTGGTTAAAAATTCCAATTTATGAAAAAATGGTGGAGAAGCACCTGTTAGTATGGTTGAGCCTTACTAAAAAATTCAATCACTCTTATGTCTTTTAGTGATAGGAAAGGACGTGAGGATTTCTGTCTCAAAGACACTTTTCAGGGACTTACAACACAGAAGATCCCTGGGGAACTGGTAATGCAAAATGAAATAAAAAGTTAATGATTCTCTTCCACGCAACATTACAGAAATACAAATTTTTCAGTTTACCAACTGCTGAGGAATGAGAATTGAAGGGAATCTGTCAGGTGAATTTCTAGTACAAAACTAACGGTATCCTGGAATAGGGCTTGTGCAGCCCTTTCAAGATCAGTAACTTTTATTGCTGTACCTTTTCCTGTTATCTTGTTGCAAGCTCCCGAGAATTCAGAGTTTTTCCGACTAGGCAAGCATATGCGAATCCAAACTGAATATGCATTCCTCCCCATGTCATTTTATGTCATTTTCAGTTATGCACCTGTTCACATTGCATTTTTGGGAGCGCCATCAGGTTTTTTGTCTAGATTAGCAAGGGTCATGCCTTCTGACCGTGCACCTCTCTCCCACTAGCCACAGGTAATTTTATCCTCTATAGCAGGTTCCTATGTGCCCATACACAGGAGGTTTTTAAACCCAGAGAGAGGCTTCAGTTTAGAGTAGGTACCCAGTAACGAGATATGCCGTGATGTGGCTACTGGGCAGAAATAAAAAATGGCTATTTTGTTTGCTAAATATCTCAATTTTTCCTAGATTTCCTTTAGCAGTAATGCATATCTATATTCTTACATTTATGGTTTTCTTGCTTTAGCATTTCACAGTTCAACTGTCTTTTTTTATAATTTTATGTAATGTTCAGTTATGCACCTGTTAACATTGCAGTTCTGAGAGTGCCATCAGGTTTTTTGTCTCGTAGATACCAGGAGGGCCCCCAGGAGGGGGACAGTAGATACCAGGAGGGACACAGTATATACTAGGAGAGGCCCAGGATGAAGACATATATACTAGGATGGTGACATTTACAGTGTGTCCACCCATATCCTGTCCACTGCCATTAACTTGAGAACGGCGGCAGCTATAGGAATAGAAGTGGTGTCTAGGTATAGTAAAGTAGCCATGCTCTACGCAATGAAACCACCTATAGCGCCACCTGGTGGAAAACAAGGGAGTTAGCATTTTTATCTCGAAAACGGAATGAGACAGAGAAAAAAAAGTGAATTAAAAAAATTGTAGGGCATCATCAATTCAATACGAATTGACACCTTGCATACAGAAATGCTATGATATGAAACCCATGACCCCCCCAAAACATTGAATGCTGGTCACGCATATGGCGCTCATTTAACTTTGATGCTCAAAGTGTCCCCCGTCAGCTGCAATGCACATCTGGCCTCTGCACAGCATACTGTATCTTGCTGCACGTTGTGCAATATGGTAGGTGACACGTTTGCACAAGCATCTATGATACGTCGTCGTAGGTCCTGCAATGTTGGTGGAGGGGTCGCCTGCTGTTTGATGTGACCTCACAGAAAGAAGTCCAATGGGGTCAGGTCAGGTGAGCGTGGAGGTCACTCCACACAGCCACCATACCCAATTACTTGTAGGAAGGTCTCCATGAGGTATCGATTCATGTCCGCAGCCTTGTGAGTTTTACACGTTCTAATCATAGCATTTCTGTATGCAAGGTGTCGATTCGTATTGAATTAATGTTGCCCTACAACTTTGTAATTCACTTTTTTTCTCTATCTCATTCTGTTTTCGAGAAAAAATGCTAACTCCGTTGTTTTCCACCAGGTGGCGCTATAGGGGGTTTCATTACGCAGCGCATAGCTACTTTACTATACCTAGACACCACTTCTATTCTTATAGCTGCCGCCGTTCTCAAGTTGATGGCGGTGGACAGGATATGGGTGGACACACTGTATATACCAGGATGGGGACATTTTTACCTGGATGGGGTTATATATACACCAGGATGTGGGCTAGAATGGGGAACATATATACTTGGATAGGGGACATATATGCCACAATGGGGGACATACTTACCAGGATGGGGTCATATATGCCAGGATGGGGGACATATTTATGAAGAAGTAGCCCAGAATGGGGGTCAATAGAACACGGTGGGGGACATTACTTTATAATGGGGGGGAAACTCATAGGTCGTTATAGGATTTAGAATGCTACACATATACATACATTTGACTAATATAAGGGAGGGGGCCCAGGTCCAAATTTTGCACCAGGGCCCATCGAACGCTGTTTACGCCACTGCTACTATTATAGAATACTGTACATACTATATTATATTATATGACATCTCAATTATATCTGCTAGTTCTTCCCGTAATCCTCCATGTTGATGATGAAGATACTGTCAGCACAATGTCTCAGTCATAATGATTTTGCTGAAAGCTAAAATCTGTAAAAATTTGACCCCCTGCTCAGCAAACGGCAGCTACGTATAGAAGGCCAAATAGGATGATAGATGCTCGTATGTGTTTCTATATTGTAAGTCATGAAAGATTCATGCTGGTGCTGGGAATTACAGGATATACATCTTTTATTTTATTTGTTGTTGCTTTTTTTTTTACATTTACAGAGAAATATGTCAAAAAAAATAAAAATTATTAATCTTGAGCCAAAGACCTTTAATAAGCCAGAAAATGATCAAAACCTCACAAAACGCCAAGTAAATAACTATGGATTTATCATTAGATAAAAGCAGAGAGCAGGAAAAAACATAGTTTACAGTATTGGTGACTCATAAAGGTGACCTTTCAAATAGAGAACACAATAAAAAAACCTTAAAAGTCAATAGTGGAGAATAGGCAAAAAATAGACCATCTGTATACAAAAAGCAAACAGCGTACGTGATGTAATAAATTACAGAATTAAAGAATGAAATGAACGTTTACAACAGCTGTACCCTATGAAGTTTGTCTTCTCTGGGGACCTGGGACACTTGTTGCACAGTTTTCTGTAGCTGCCATTATGTGTATGTATAAATAGATATTTAATCAGGATTTTCTCTTCTATTTCAGTACTGTGGCATAATAAGTTCAACTAGGGTGCCAAGAATTGAGGGATAATGAGAAAAACAGTCCACAATTGGGCGTAACGATTGAGATCACAGAGGGTGTGACTATAACCATGCGGGAAGGGGCCCACCGACACCTATTTTAGCTGGATGAGCATCCTTGGACAAATATTCAGCTGAAATGTATTGTGGAGCAGAGATCCTCTGTCTCACTGCACTGCAATACACACTGCCAGCCAATCAAAGGCTGGCAGCTGACATCAGCCCAGGAGGTGCATGGTAGTGACGTCATGAATTGGCTTTGGCTAGCTCTGTAAAGTCAGGTGCAAGCTATAAAACAGGATGCTACACGTTGTGGGAAAATTCACAGAAAAAACGATCAAAAGGGAGTAATCGGAAAGCATAGATCACAGAAAAATACTCCTAAAATTGTTGTTTAACTTTTATTGAATATCAATATATTAAAAACGTGAAAAATAGGGGGTTGTTAAATATAAAATACCATAAGGGTCTAAAGTACAATACAATATACAGTCTAGTGGACCAGCCGGCGGTATATCTCGACAAATAGTGGGGAATTCATATATCGCTCCACCAGTCAACTTTACAAACGTTGGTAGATCAATTATTTAACATTCATTGTAGAAACATTTTTACTACACAATTATTTTATCCAGATCGAATAATTATCCATGCATAGAAAAAGAGATATTTATTGCTTGGAGATGTATAGATAGATTTGGCATATATCTCCCAAATACAGATATTAGAACTATATGTGTTTTTTTTAGGATAGTATAGAGACAATATATATATATATATATATATATATATATATATATATATATATATATATATATATAGAGTACTTTAGTAGTATAAATTAAACATACAGTATTATTTTTATGTCAAAAACATAAACAATTAGCCCCAGGAAATATTACCCAACGCGTTTCGCCTCCTTGGATGGAGGTTCATCAGGGGTATAAATATTACATATGTTCCATAGTATATCACACGGTGTAATGTATCGGATTAGATTCCTATTCCTCAAATAAAGATATGTTTACAATGAGAATTCATCAGTAGGACCTCTTTTCCTATAAATATAGCCTCACTCTGATGAAAAGTTTCACATCAGGGAGCTCTTAGCCTATAACCTATAAAATGAAAAGAAATTTTTTTTTTCACACATATAGAAAATTCTCTTTTGCCACTTAAAGTATTCTCCATAAGGTATATAAAGACCTTGGTATATAACACAAAAGATTTACTCACAGGTCAGGGAATTTTTCAATAGTCAATCAGTTCTTTTTTAAAAAATTCATTCAAAAAATTCATTCCTGTGACCTAAAAAAGGGGATGTCATGAAACCCTTTTTAAATGCAACACATAGATAAGGGAGAAAACAGTCCACAAAGGGGAGTAACAATTGAGATCACAGAGGGTGTGACTATACCCATGCGGGAAGGGGCCCACCGATACATATTTTAGCTGGATGAGCATCCTTGGACAAATATTCAGCTGAAATGTATTGTGGAGCAGAGATCCTCTGTCTCACTGCACTGCAATACACACTGCCAACCAATCAATGGCTGGCAGCTGAAATCAGCCCAGGAGGTGCATGGTAGTGACGTCATGAATTGGCTGTGGTTGGCTCTGTAAAGTCAGGTGCAAGCTATAAAACAGGATGCTACACGTTGTGGGAGCAGTGAAAGGTAAGAATTTCTTTTTTAAAATGTGTTGGAGAAGAGAACAACAACCATGGACGTTATTATTGGAAGGAGCCAGGATGGGGGACATCATACCAGGAAGGAGCACAGGACAGGAGACATTATTACTGGAAACAGCCAGGATGGAGGGACATTATTTTAAGAAGGGGCACATGATGGGAGACTTTATTATAGTAAGGGACCCAGGATTTGGTACATTATTTCATTAAAAGACCCATGCTGGGGTATACTATTAAATAAAACTCCAGGATGGGGGTCATTATTACAGAAGAAGCCAAGATGGGGACCTTATTTATTACATGTAAGATGAACACATTCACTGAAGAGAAAAATGTGCTCTCCCTAATATATATATTAGGGAGAGCACATATATATATATATATATATATATATATATATATATATATATATATATATATGTGGACTATAACAATACGTTCAATATATTATTGTTATATACTGTGGGGCTGTGTATATAGTATGTAATGTGCATTCCCTGTTATATACACAGACACAGCTCCACGTTAATACTATACACACAGGTCCACACTATATACTCTATTATCCTATAAACATCATATAGAAACTGCTGTATATATATCACATAGGATGCACTTAGATTGCAGTATATACATTATATAAGATACATTGAGAATGCTGTATATACATAGCATAGGATTCACTGCAACCGCTATATATACACATCATATAGGAGACACAGACTGTTGTATACATCCCATAGGAGACTTTGTTAAATAAAGGGGCCAGGATGGAGAACATTATTACAGGAAGAGACCCAGGATTGGATACATTATTTCATCATGAGCCCCATGATGGGGCATATTATTAAATAAGAGTCCAGGATGGGGTTCATTATAACAGAAGATGCCAGGATGGGGACCTTATAGACTGTGTGCAGAATTATTAGGCAAATGAGTATTTTGATCACATGATACTTGTTATACATGTTGTCCTACTTCAAGCTGTATAGGCTTGAGAGCCAACTACCAATTAAGTAAATCAGGTGATGTGCATCTCTGTAATGAGGAGGGGTGCGGTGTAATTACATCAACACCCTATATAAAGTGTGCTTAATTATTAGGCAACTTCCTGTCCTTTGGCAAAATGGGTCAGAAAAGAGGTTTGACGGCTCTGAAAAGTGCAAAATTGTGGGATGTCTTGCAGAGGGATGCAGCAGTCTTGAAATTGCCAAACTTTTGAAGCGTGATCACCGAACAATCAAGCGTTTCATGGCAAAAAGCCAACAGGGTCGCAAGAAGCGTGTTGGGCAAAAAAGGCGCAAAATAACTCCCCATGAATTGAGGAAAATCAAGCGTGAAGCTGCCAAGATGCCATTTGTCACCAGTTTGGCCATATTTCAGAGCTGCAACGTTACTGGAGTATCAAAAAGCACAAGGTGTGCCATACTCAGGGACATGGCCAAGGTAAGGAAGGCGGAAAAATGACCACCTTCGAACAAGAAACATAAGATAAAACGTCAAGACCGGGCCAAGAAATATCTTAAGACTGATTTTTCAAAGGTTTTATGGACTGATGAAATGAGAGTGACTTTTGATGGGCCCGATGGATGGGCCAGAGGCTGGATCAGTAAAGGGCAGAGAGCTCCACTCCGACTCAGACGCCAGCAAGGTGGAGGTGGGGTACTGGTATGGGCTAGTATCATCAAAGATGAACTTGTGGGACCATTTCAGATTGAGGATGGAGTGAAACTTAACTCCCAGACCTACTGCCAATTTCTGGAAGACAACTTCTTCAAGCAATGGTACAGGAAGAAGTCGATATCGTTCAAGAAAAACATGCAGGACAATGCTCCATCACATGCATCCAACTACTCCACAGCATGGCTGGCCAGTGGAGGTCTAAAAGATGAAAAAATAATGACATGGCCCCCTTTTTCACCTGATCTGAACCCCATAGAGAACTTATGGTCCCTCATAAAATGTGAGATCTACAGGGAGGGAAAACAGTACACCTCTCGGAACAGTGTCTGGAGGCTGTGGTGGCTGCTGCACGCAATGTTGATCGTAAACAGATCAAGCAACTGACAGAATCTATGGATGGTCAGCTGTTGAGTGTCATCATAAAGAAAGGTGGCTATGTTGGTCAATAATTTATTTTGGTTTTGTTTTTGCATGTCAGAAATGTTTATTTCTAAATTTTGTGCAGTTATATTGGTTTACCTGGTGAAAATAAACAAGTGAAATGGGAATATATTTGGTTTTTAATTAAGTTACCTAATAATTCTGCACAGTAATAGTTACCTGCAAAAACAAATATCCTCCTAAGATAGCCAAATCTAAAAAACCCCACTCCAACTTCCAAAAATAGTCTTTTGGGTTGATTGCGAATATAGTTGTTGATCAATAATAAAAAAAATCCTCTAAAATACAACTTGCCTAATAATTCTGCACACAATTTGTCACGCTTCCCGGTCCCCTGGTCCCGTTCTCCGGTCCCCGTGGCCCGCTCCCCGCTCCCCGGCGGCGTCCCCTGCTCACCACTCCGGTCCCGGCCTCCTCGTCCCCGCCTGCGGCCTCCATGCGTCCAGCTCCCCGCTCCCGGCGCTCCTCTGCGACGTGGGACTCCCAGCCGGGCGCTCCTGCTTCCTCCTCACCGCTTCCTGGACTGTCTTCTGGCACACGGGCCTCGCGCATGCGCATTACGGCGCGCGCGCGGTCATTGACCCTTTCTTAAAGGGCCAGCACCCAGAAACAGGATATTGCATAGACAGGTACAGGGTATATAAGGTTTCTCTTTCCTGGTGGGCGGGGCCTGTTCTACGTGTTTAGCAAGCTAGTGTTCAGGTCCCCGTATTGCTTTGCCCTGCGCTTTGCCTTGCATTAACCCTGTCCTGTCTCGTAGAGCCTGTCCTGCCACGCCAGTCGCTCCGAACCAAGTCCATCCCTGGACCCTGACGGTGACTTCGGCGGATGCCCCACCACCTCTGCAGCTCCGCCAGTCTCCAGTCCCTGGCTCCGTTCGGTGACCCGTTCCATCGCTCAGCAGGTTCCGGATTCCGCCTGACCCTACAACCCGGCCTCGGACCCTGAGCCTCGTCACCCGGACTACCGTCCAGAACTCCGTGAGTTCAGCATCATCCACCTTTCCTGCTCCTCTACGGACTGTCCAGCTACCTATAGTGCTTCGGCTGCCGTGCATCAGGACCCTCTGGCGGGGTAACCGGCCTGGCTGCCTCCTCAGGGGAAATCGGTGTACGGTCCAGTGCTTCCACCACCCGGACGTAACACATTGTAGTGTAAAGGATATCAGAAAATGTCAGGGATGAGACAGGGATGACCAGTGCATCTGATATGTTTGTGAAGTGCCCAGGAGAAGCTTTTCTAGCGGTTTTCTCTGTCCTTGTAGAGTCAGCCGTTATCTGTTCTTCTTCAGCATGATTTCTGTTGCACTATGCCATGGGATGATTGATGATTGACAGGTAATGATCCATCCCCACATGAGCTCCTCTCCCTCGGTTGTAGTCAGAAACATTTCCTCCTACAGCAGATGGATCACTGGGGATCAGGGAATCCTCGGGATGTTGGAGAAGCTCTTTATATTTCACAGCTTCACCTACTCAGCAGGGCATGAAGTTCCCCAGCCAAAAATCTGCAGACCGAAGCTCGACGTGACAGTGCCCAGATGGCACCTGAATTAGAGGCGTGCAGAACTGCTAGACAAAGCAGAAAGCAGCCAGAGAGAGAAAGGATGAGAACAGCGCCGTGTACAGAACCTATTGTTCTTCTCCAAAGTATACAACTTTTCCTTAACTCTATCACTACCAGACAGGCTTAAATAATTGCAATTCAATGAGCTTACATACATCTTAAAGGGGTTGTTTCAACTTATCCACAGGACAGGTTATGTCTTGCTGATTGCTAAGACCCCCCAATCCTCAATCCTGGGTTCTGAGCTGTCATGTTTGAATGGAACGAGGACCGTGCTCCTAAGCTGTCCCTCAAGCTAAGGCCGGTTTCACACATCCGGCTTTTTGCCGGTTTGCCGGATCCGACGCTCTCCTATACAGTGTCTACAGTACAGTGACAGCGCAACAAGCGCCGGTCACGTGCTGTCATGTGACCGGCGCATGTGACCCGGAAGTTACAGCGCTGTCACTGTACTGTATTGTCTGTACGGGAGAGCGCCGGATCCGGCAAACCGGCGAAAAGCCGGATGTGTGAAACCGGCCTAAGGGGTCCCTATGCTATCCCTAATCTCAGTGGTACTCCTGATGGTGGAAAGGCCTGAGTCTTCTTCCTGGCCCTGCTCTTGACCAGTCCTGATCTAATCCCCGCTCCCCTTACCCTCAAGCTCCTAAACTGTCCCTCAAGCTAGAGGGTCCGTATGCTATCACTAATCTTAGGGATACTCCTATTGGTGGAGAGGCCTGAGTCTTCTTCCTGGCCCTGCTCCTGACCAGTCCTGATCTAATTCCCCCTACCCTTCCCTTCAAGCTCCTAAGCTGTTCCTCAAGCTAAAGGGTCCTTATGCTATCCTTAATCTTAGGGATACTCGTAATGGTGGGGAGGCCTGAGTCTTCTTCCTGGACCTGCTCCTGATCAGTCCTGATCTAATTCACCCCCCCTCCCCCTGAGAAGAGATGAGGCAGGAGTGTAATGAAAGTCACAGATAAATACAGACAAGGAAAAACCAAAACTCTGTCACACAGGATAAGACAACAAGAGATTCAGGAGGAAAACAAGAGCAGGGTAGGGTATAAAAACAAAAGAACAAGGGTACACTCCACAACCGCACCAAGCAAAAAGCACAACTTTCACTAGAGAGCGTCTGGAACACCACACCTCACAGAATAAACTATAGCTGGCATGGGTAGAAGGATTCCACCAGTATAAATAGGAAAATAGGAGGGGAGCAGATGTGATAGGTCTCCACTTAAAATGTGATTAAAGGAGCAAGCAGACTAGCAGGGATTAACTCTTGCTAGCCTGCCTATGAATCAGCACACAGCAGGTCGATAGAAGAAAGGAGAAAAGGAGTACTAGATGGCCAACCATATAGTCAACAAATATCAAGACCATTGTCAATAAAGTATAAAATCTAAAGTTTATTAGACATATTTTCAGACAATGGTAAAATCATGATAATAGAAAAAGACATAGTAAATAGGAGGTCAGTCCCAGAAAATCATTCCCAATAAACAGGAGGACATCAGCCCAATATGGTAAAGGTATATACATACATGGGTAAGCAGCACCCTAAAAATGTGGCAGAGGTAATCCTCTTACCACAGATACAATAAAGTGTCTATTGAGCAAAGCTGCTTACCCATTAGAAGGTGCAAGTGCTAGGTCAGTGCCAGGGCAGGAGTCCAATACCAGTGGGAGAAGCCCCAACGCGTTTCGCCTGCGTTGCTTCTTCGGGGGGCAATGCATACACCCTCTGCGGCCAAATGCCCCCAAATACCCCTGCATCTTACCAAAGATTGCCGCCACCTGTGCCGCATGTGTCGCGTCAGCGCTCCCCCTCCGCCCATCACTTCCGGGTCTCCCCGGCGGAAGTGACGCCACATCAGCGTCACCTCCCATCGTACCGAGCTCCTCAGCGTGGGCGGAAATGGGGAGCGGCGAGACACATGCGCCGCGGCCATCTTGTGTGTGGGCAAGAGAAAGGGCGTCCCCGAACTCACTATGCCGCACAAAACCGAACATCACATAGTATCGCCGCAGGTCCGTTCCATATTGATTCACCAAAGGTACCATCAGAATGCCATCACCAGAGCAACACAGTGTAATTACACAGAGTGTTACCCGGTTTGAGGCTGCATGTGTAGGACCAGCGGGGATACCCCTAGATAGCAGGAACATTAGGGTGTTCGGACAAAAGGGACACATCATGAAACATTTACATCACAATACATATGTACAACATGTTCTTGGGAGCTTCATGTCTGTGTCACAAAGAGTCCATCATATAGGCCGCAAAAAGACATATAAGCACTAAGAAAAAGATATATAGAAAAATAGAGGGAAAATATTAAAATCAATTAAAACAAAGACAAAACATACATAAATACATATGAATTGCCCCTAGAGAGACAGACAGTCCATTACAATAATATTATAAGAAATTATAAAAATGAAGAGAAGCCGAGCTTCTCGTTGAGACCTTTGGGTGCCATGGTACCAAGGCGAACAATCCAGGCACATTCTCTCTGTGCCAAGATCTTGCCATAATCACCACCCCTCGCCCCAAGGTGGACCACATCTATGCCCCTCACCCTAAATTGGGTTGGGTCACATCCGTGTTCCACCTTGTGATGACGGGGCAGCGTGGTAAGGCAAGGGTCCTCTAGGTCCAACTCAGATGCCGCAGAAATACTCCTAACGTGTTCACGTGTTCGTAGGCGCAATTCACGTGTGGTAAGTCCTATGTAGACTAAATTGCACCCACAGGTGGCATAATAGACTACATTGCTTGTGCGACAAGTGATGTGATGGCGGATCTCGTATTCACGGCCGCCATCAGCAGAGTAAAATGTGGTCGCTCTTGTCATATTGCGACAAGCAATGCAGTTGCCACAAGGAAAAAAGCCACGTCGTGGCTCACCAGCACCAAAGAGACGAGGCACCTTGGCCACATAATGGCTATTAACCAATGAGTCACGTAAATTAGAGGCCCTTCTGGCTGTCATAAGTGGATTTGATGGTAAACTTTCCCCAAAGGAAGGTTCAGTCTTGAGCACATCCCAATGGCGATTTAGAATTGTTCGCATATCCTGCCATTTATCATTATAGGTGGATATGAACCTAGCAACAGGGGCTGTCTCCACTTTCTTTTTTGAGACCAATAGATCACTCCGTGGTGTACCACGGGCCCGTCGATACCCTCTGCGCACACTCCTCCCACTATATCCCCTAGAAGTAAATCTCTCCCGGAGATCTTTAGCTTGTTCTTCAAATAGATTGTCATTAGAGCATACTCGTTTAGCTCTTAGATATTGCCCAATTGGTATCGCAGAGATTGTGGAGGGAGTGTGCGCAGATGAGGCATGGAGAAGGCTGTTTACGGAAGTCTCCTTACGGTGTATAGTGGTCTGGATTGAGCGGTCTGGATGCACAGATATACGAATGTCCAAAAAAATCAATGGCAACAGCATGACACTTAGATGTTAATTTGATGCCGTAGCCATTGGAATTCAAAACAGAAATAAATTGAAAAAATTCCAAATCAGTGCCCTTCCAAAAAATCAAAATATCATCAATAAAACGGAGCCAGCACTGCGCTTGAGACGCGGCGGGCACGCCCTCGCCGAAAACCTCCCTCTCCCAGTAACCTAGGAAAAGGTTTGCGTACGAAGGCGCGCACGCCGCGCCCATCGCAGTGCCGCGCTCCTGTAAAAAGAATCTATCCTTAAAAAGAAAATAATTGTGCGTTAAAATGAAAGAAAGTAATTCCAAGATTAATTCAATCATCGGTGCATCCAGACCGCTCGTCTCCAGAAAAAACCTAGCTGCTTGAAGTCCAAAGGTATGACCGATGGATGAGTACAAAGACTCAACATCTACAGTGGCCAGGATAACGCCAGGGTCCACAAAGATCCCATCAATCTGCCTCAGGACGTCAGTAGAGTCCCTGACATAGGAGGGCAAAGTCTGAACCAGTGGATGCAGGTAAAACACAATGAACCTACATACTGGCTCAGACAGCCCCCCAATGCCAGACACTATCGGACGCCCCGGGGGAACAAGGGGATCTTTGTGGACTTTGGGGAGTAGGTAAAACGTCGGAATTTTAGGATCCTTAATTAACAACCCCTCCATGACCTTTTTAGGTATCAAACCCAACTGAAAGGCCCGGTCCACTATCTCAAAGAGAGTAGCCATATATCGATCAGTTGGATTAGATGTCAGGGTGGAATAAGATGATCTATCCCTCAAATGCCTGAAGGCTTCCCGCTCGTACATTTTGACCGGCCAGATGACCACATTCCCCCCCTTGTCCGCAGGTTTGATAACAACATCAGGCAGGGACCCCAATTCCCTCAGAGCTTTCCTCTGATCTAGGGTCAGGTTGTCCCCACCCGATCTCCTACTCTCCAGTGCCTTAAAGTCACTGGACACCAGTTTGTGAAAAATGTCAACCGCAGGACAAAGTGAAAAAGGGGGGAATGTGGTCGATCGTGGGCAGATAGAGTAGGGAATTTTACCTCCAGATGTCGAGGGAAGATCATCATCCAGCTCCTCCGACGTTTCCATAGTATCCATAGTAGATGTCTCCGACTGATTTGCTCTTAACTCCCGCTGGGAATGTAGTTTCTGAAGGACCAATTTCCGTGAGAATAGATTCAGGTCTTTTAGTGCTGTGAAATAATCAAATTTCATATTAGGCACAAAAGACAAACCTAATTCCAAAACCTCCATTTGGGGTTTGGATAATGTGATGTCAGAAAGGTTAATCACCTCAAGAGTGTTATCCTTATTTTTACTTTTTTTCTCCACTGGTGCAGGAGGAGTAATCTTCCTTTTTGAGGGGATCGGGCCTACTTGTTTATATTTGTTATTATCCCATCTGCCAGTCAAGGGGGTTGCAAAACTCTTTTTAGATAAAAGATCCTCGTCTAGGGAGGAAAGGGAGGAAGCCGAGAAAGACTTTGAATGATCCAAATTAGCCGCCATCTTCTTTTTCCTATTAAATTTCTGTGGATTTTTCCACCGATAGACGGAATTACTCCTAAAATCTCCCGAATCTCTCTTATATTTTTTGGTTTTCACATCAATAATCTCCTTCTCCCATCTAGAAAAGGATTTATCCAATTCCTCATTTAATTTTTTTAGGGACTCATCCGATAGTTTGGAGGATAGGTCTTTTTTCAACTCCTCAATCGCACCATCAAGTTGGGCAAGTGTTCCTTCATTTATTCTTATCAAGGGTACACTCCACAACCGCACCAAGCAAAAAGCACAACTTTCACTAGAGAGCGTCTGGAACACCACACCTCACAGAATAAACTATAGCTGGCATGGGTAGAAGGATTCCACCAGTATAAATAGGAAAATAGGAGGGGAGCAGATGTGATAGGTCTCCACTTAAAATGTGATTAAAGGAGCAAGCAGACTAGCAGGGATTAACTCTTGCTAGCCTGCCTATGAATCAGCACACAGCAGGTCGATGCCTGAGTCTGTCTGTGTTGATCCCAAAGACCAAAGAAACCATCGGGCGGAGTGTCAGAATCAGCAATCTGAACACAGTCCAATGCCGCCATGACAGTTGGAGAAGTTTGTGCACCTTCCCATTCATAGTCTATGGGAAAAGCGCTGAAATCTGATAATAGAGTAGGGGAACACACCTTAATGGAACACTAAAGGGTGCTTTACACGCTGCGACATCGCTAATGATATATCGTCGGGGTCACGTCGTTAGTGACGCACATCCGGCGCCCTTAGCGACATCGCAGCATGTGACACCAAGGAGCGATGATCAACAATCGCAAAAACGTCAAAAATCGTTGATCGTTGACACGTCGCTCCTTTTCAGAATATCGTTGGTGGTGCATGCCGCTGGTTGTTCGTCATTCCTGCGGCAGCACACATCGCTATGCGTGACACCGCAGGAACGACGAACATCTCCTTACCTGCGTCCACCGGCAATGAGGAAGGAAGGAGGTGGGCGGGATGTTACGTCCCGCTCATCTCCGCCCCTCCTCTGCTATTGGGCGGCCGCTTAGTGACGCCGAACGAACCGCCCCCTTAGAAAGGAGGAGGTTCGCCGGTCACAGCAACGTCGCTAGGCAGGTAAGTACGTGTGACGGGTGTTAGCAATGTTGTGCGCCACGGGCAAATCCGACGGGAGAGGGTACGCTTGCTAGCGATATCGATACCGATATCGCAGCATGTAAAGTGCCCTTAAGTAGGGGTAACAATGACTAGACAGAGAAGGAGACTGGCTTAGCTAATGAAATCAGCCCACCACCCTGCCCTTTTCACGTGAACTAATCGGTGGACCTATTAGAACCTGAGGAGTTTGCTTCAGATTGGGGATATATCTTGTTATTTTAAGCAGTTTTATTTATTTTTTTTTTTTATTATTGTGCATCCCCCTTTAAATCTATCTTGTGTATTTATCCCATATAGTTTACTTAGAATTGAAGAGAAGCAAATCCAGACACAGATGAGAATTTACCTACTTATTAAACATTCTTGTCCATAAGCCGGTAGCATCATTGGGCTTCCCTATCCCCAGATGAAATAAAATACATTATTTCACAAGGGGGTGACAATGAGAAAATGAAAAAGCACGTCCCCCAGGTAAATTAAAACCGAAATATGTTACTTTTGCTGAGACATGACGGTGGAAACATAATGATGATGTTGGTTGAGGATATTTATTTTCTGTGTTCCAATTGTGATGTTCCAGCACATAACGTGCCCTGCGAGTGTTCTAAGGTATAGAAGAACATTGAATAAATGGATGACTGCATATCGCTGTGTAGACTTCTAAATTTGATGCTGTTAGAACACATTTTGGTCAAACTGTTTGAGCCCATCTGCCAAAAATAAGGGGACTTCTTTAGAGGGGAAACTACACTTCCACATGTACCTCTTTTGCACCGCCACATTTATATTAATTTGCGAGAAGGCGCTAATCAGTTTAGTTTTCCTTCTGCAGCACTCATTTGGGAGTAAGTGGCTGGCTCCATATTGGCCGAGCACTTTCCCTCAGCACACAGCTTTCCCATGCTCTGATATACATATCTCCCTCAGCACACAGCTTTCCCATGCTCTGCTATACATATCTCCCTCAGCACACAAACTTTCACACTGCATAATTGCTTGCGAACAGAATAATAGCCCTCCATAAAGTATAAAGGCTCCCTCATAGCTCTCCAAATACTATAAAGGCCCTTACATAGCCTTATATATTGTATAATGGGTCCCACATAACCCTTCATATATTAGAATGCACCCCCATAGTCCTCCATATATTATCATGCACTTCCCATAATCCTCCATGTATAAGGTAGCCTTCTAAAGGGTGCTTTACACGCTGCGACATTGCTAGCGATTGCTAGCGATGTTGAGCGCGATAGCACCCGCCCCCGTCGTTCGTGCGACATTTGGTGCTTGCTGCCGTAGCGAACATTATCGCTACGGCAGCGTCACACGCACATACCTTGTCAGCGACGTTGCTGTGACTGCCGAACAATCCCTCCCTCAAGGGGGAGGTGCACTTGGCATCATAGCGATGTCACATCGGCGTCACTATGCAGCCGCCCAATAGAAGCGGAGGGGCGGAGATGAGCGGGATGTAACATCCCGCCCACCTACTTCCTTCCTCATTGCCGGTGGACGCAGGTAAGGAGATGTTCGTCGTTCCTGCGGTGTCACTCATAGCGATGTGTGCTGCCGCAGGAACGACGAACAACATCGTACCTGCAGCAGAGATATTAAGGAATGGAGCGACGTGTCAACGATCACTATTCTTGAACGATTGCGATTGTTGATCATCGCTCCTTGGTGTCACACGCTGCGATGTCGCTACCGGCGCCGGATGTGCGTCACTAACGACGTGGCCCCGACGATATATCGGTAGCGATGTCGCAGCGTGTAATGCACCCTATAGTCCTCTAATTATTTTATTGTACCTCCCATAGTCCTTCATATATTATAATGCACCCCATAGTCCTCCATATAATATACTGCACCCCATAGTCTTCCATATATTACACTGCACTCCATATTCCTCCATATATACTGCACCCCATAGTCTTCAATATATTATAATGCAACCCCAATAGTTCTCCATGTATTATAAAGCACCCCATAGTCATGCATGTATTATAATGCACCCCCATAATCCTTCATGTTTTATAATGCACCCCCATAGTCCATGTATAAGGTAGCCCCATAGTCCTCCATATATTATAATGCAGCCCCCTTATTCCTGCATGTATTATAATGCAGCCCCCATAGTCCTCTATGTATTACTGTATAATGCACTCCCCATAGTCCTCCATATATTATAATGCACGCCCCAGAGTCCTCCATGTATTATAATAGACCTCATAGTTCTCTATGTATTATAATGCACCCCCATAGTCTTCCATGTATTATATTGAGCAGAGGCCACTGCTGGCACCGGGCCCCCTGAATTATAGACCCCATAGTGGCTACTTGGTCTCGGTATGCCACTGAACATTGTAGCTCCTTTCTGACTGTGAGGAGCCAGCTGCTTCTCTTCAGGGCATGCGCCGGGCACCTAACCCTGCCGGTCCTGGTCGCGGTTGGGATCTCTTCGACTGTGATCGTTACACCCCTGGCGGGCACTACTATGCTCTGGTGCCTGGTACTTGAAGGGTGCAGTTGGATGCTCTGTTGGGCTCGACTTGTGTACTGATTATAATGGAAGTCAATGGGGAACGCAAACATTTTTCTGGAAGATCTTCCCATTGACTTCCATTATAATCGGTACACAATTTGAGCCCAAAAGAGTATCCAAGTCCTTCTCACATTTTAATCAAAATTATTCTGCTGTCTCCCTTCTCATGTCATTCCCTGAGGAAGCAACAAAGTGGAATGCACTTTTGAGTGGTGGTGAGTAGTGATGGGTGAGCGTGCTCGGCAATGCTTGTTACTCGATTGAGCATCGGGGTGCTTGGGTAGTCATGGAGTTCAGCCTAGTATAACCGGTGCACAGATGTTTAGCTCGTGAACAACGACCACACTGGACAGGCTTGCTTCATTGCATGATGGGAGATGTCACCCCAGAAAGCCAAACTGAGCAGTCATTGACTTCCATTATACCCGTTACTTGAGTTGAGTCCGCCTGAGTGTCTGACCTGCTTGACTTGAGTAACGAGTGTTGTGAATGTCGTCTGGGTCGGTGCTGTTTTGGAGCTCCCTCTGGTGGCCAGGAATGGTAGTGGAGCTGAGTCTAAGCCTGTGATTCAGACAGGTGTCGGCGTTAATGGGGAATTAAGGAAGTCCTATTGCAAACAAGCCTGGTGTATATAGGAGAGCACTTTTTGCCTTGCTGGTGCCGGTTATACTTGAATTTGTCTCAGTCTCTGAACCTGGCTTGGAGTTCTGTCCTTCCCTGTTTCCCTGACCAAGACTTCTGCAGATAAGTTTGTTACTTTTTTCCTTGCTTCCTGGTTTACACCTTAGGGTGTTTGTTCTTCTTGGTTTTGTTTTGTATCTGTTTTCTTGCAGGTGAAGTTTTGTTTCTCTTGTGTGGTAAGCATGAGTGTTACTCCTTTGCTAGCTCCTCTGCTTCAAAAAAAGGGAGTTTTTCCCTGTCTAACTTGACTTTTTTGCACTTTTGAATTTTTGTGTTCTTTTTGGTATTTTGTTCTCCCATTATTTATAAGAGTACCTGATACTCGTTCGACCTCAAGGGACATTTTTACTATCAGGAGATTGGTATTTTTCTGCAGGGAGTTTTGTACTGACCACAATCAGTGTCCTTTCCTTTCCTTTGAATCTAGTTAGTTGGACCTCACCTTTGCTTAATCTATTTTACCTATCTGTGTATCGTGTTTTCCTACATCACCGTAATCTTTATATGTCGGGGGCTATCTAGTCCTTTGGGGACTTCTCTGAGGCAAGGTAGATTTCCTCATTTCTATCTGTGATTCGTAGCTAGTCTCTCAGGCTGTGACGAGGCGTCTAGGTGTATAGGAACGCTCCACGGCTGATTCTAGTGTGGTCTGATTGTGACGACATGGACTCTCATGGGTTAAAGTTTCTTAAAATCCAGCCAGACAGCACGATAGATTGTCTATAGATGGGGGAGAAGTCCCTCATTGTTTTTACAAGACTCTTGTTGACTCAATGTAATTGTGTTGGCCACTGAAAGCCAAACGTATTGTTCTCCAGACATTTCCAGTAACCATTGTATTGTAGTTGTGAATTGATAATGTAATTACCTTAGTAGCCATTGTCTAGTCGGTGACTTGCCGACTCCATGTAGATATACTGAGTCTTTCTATGCACATCATTTAAATGAACATTATCCATGCAGCTTGAAATTCATCCAATGGGAGAAGCAATCTTGTCCAACCAATCGATGAGGACGCAGTGTATCCTAAGGGAAGGTTGTGGCTATAAAAAGGGACTTTAAGCCACCAGGTTGTTGATGGATGCTGATGGATCCAGTCTAAGCTCTTTGGAGCTGACTAGAGGATCAGGATATCTTATGGCTTGAATCTAGGGACTCCGGTTCCGGTTGGAGACCATATCCACAGCCTAGGGATTTCGACCCCGGCTGCCAGGATTATATCATCATACCAGGACTACCTAAGGAGGACACTCAGGTTGGGACAATCCGGTCACCTGGCTACAGACTTTACAGACCTCACACAGCTTCCTAAATCTGGCGCCATTCCTTTCTCGGTGGGTGCCCGCCGAAAGCGGGGTGCTGCTAGATTGGAGTAAGCGGCCCTGGAAGCTCTGAGGCATGGACATTCTAAATTCCTGGTGAGCCAGCGGAAGGGTGAGACTCTGTTGCCTGTTACATTTGTGTGTTTTGCTGGTTATGTGCCGTTAATTGTTTGGGGATCCAATAAAGTCTAATTATTGTGGTTCCCTCACCCTGTGTTGTCTGAGTAGTGTAACGCCCACGGTTAAGGAGGCCGGCGTTCAGTTGGGATGAGCCCTGAGCCACGCTGTCTTTCTAAAGGCGGCGGGTTTTAGTGGACGAGAGCACCCACTGAGCCCCGTGTCTCCACAATTGGTGGCAGCAGTGGGATACTACTCAGCCTGGTTTACCCAGGGGAGCTGCAGCGGACTGGTGTTTTCGGACACTGTCCAGGACTCAACAACCAGGGAGGCACATAAGCATACCCAGCAGGCCATAGGGGAGGCATTCAGGTTTCGGACGCTGCCATGTCCAACCCCACCAGCTCAGCCATGGGACAAGGACAAGAGAAGAGTTACGACCGCTGCAGTAAATGGATGCTACAGGATCTGTGCCAGAGGCGAAAGATTATCTACTGGAACGCTGAGACTCGGTCGGACTTGATCCGGAAATTAGTCCATTGGGATGCCCAGAATGATGCAGAGGACGATGAGGATCCCGCCGATATTGACCCAGAGGATTTACACTATGTGCCACATCATGGATCTAGTGACAATCGGGAATCAACTTTGTCCAAAATGGCCCAAGCCACAGCGTTGTTGGATGCATTGGGGCCTAGATCCTCAAGAGAAGAGAGGGCTTATGTTCTGGAATATGTTTATGGGATTCCAGCTGCAGTACTGCTAACACCAGCCGGTCGAGAAGGATGGTCCCACTACCCAGCAGAAGCTGCGCCAAAACAAAGGACTACAAACAGGGCCTGTGACTCGCCCAATCTATGGCGCTGTTATACATGTGGGCGCAATGGACATATAGATAAAGATTGTCTCCAAAACCGAGGCCGCATGCTTGGAGCCCGTCTGCCACTCCAATCAGTCAACATATGCCGAGATGAACCAACGAGACCTGAGGAATGCTACTCCCAAGAAACACCAACAGCTGAGGAAGTGGTTTATCCAGTCCACACCCTACGGCAGACCGGACACCGTACACCAGCCAACCTCCATCCCCACATCCAGACGGTCAAGGTCGGTGATATACAGGCTCAGGGACTTCGAGAGATTGGATCTTCCATCACTCTGGTAAGCCCAGTTATTGTTTCTCCAGAAGACCCTGTACCAGATTCCCAATTATCCATCTCCCTGGCTGAGGGCCAGCGTTCAGACATTCCTCTGGCATGTGTGCAGTTGGACCTAAGGACCGACCAGGGAGAGGTCGAGGTGGAGCTTGTGGACAGCCTCCCCACACCTGGTATTTTGGGGACCAACCAGGAAGTGATCGATGTGGGGATTGTGAACAGCCTCCCCATACCTGACATTGTGAAGACTGACCAGAGCAAGGCTGATGTGGAGCTTATGGACACCGTCCCCACACCAGTTATTTCAGGAAAGGACCAGGGAGAGGTTGATGTGAGACTTGTGAACAGTCTCCCCACGCCTGTCATTGTGGAGACTAATCAGAGCAAGGCTGATATGGAGCTTATGGACACCGTCCCCACACCAGTTACTTTGGGGTCTGACCAGGAAGAGGTCCATATGGAGTTTATGGACAGCCTCCCCACACCTGTTGTTTCGGGATCTAGCCAGGAGGAAGTTGAAGTGGGGTTCATAGATGGCCCCACCAAGCCTGTTTCGGATACCACTCAAAGGGAAGTGAAAGTGGGGCTTGTGAATTACCTGCTCACACCAGTCATTTTGGAGAATGACCTAGGACAAGGACTATCCAGTCAGTTTGAAGCAGCCATCACCCACCTCCAAGCCAAGCAGGACCCTGATGTGGATCTTTCTAACATCTTTTCCAGGGATGGTTTGCATTCCCGGTCTCCATCATCCACTTCTGAGCCAAGAACCGTGAGTAAGCCTAACCACACTGTGGCTATTGACTGGGGGAGGATTGATAGTGGGAGATTTGTGCAGGCCCAACTCATGGACCCCACCTTAGTGCTTGTCCACAATATGGCTGCTCAACTTGGGGGAGGTAATCAGGGGGAGGTGTATAGATGCAAGCCACTGTTGCTGACCTCACCATTAAAAAGGACAATGCCAACAAGAGGAGAAGGATGATCGGAAGCCTATCATGTCTGGCTAATATTAAGAAGGGGGAGGAATGTGACGACATGGACTCTCATGGGTTAAAGTTTCTTAAAATCCAGCCAGACAGCACGATAGATTGTCTATAGACGGGGGAGAAGTCCCTCATTGTTTTTACAAGACTCTTGTTGACTCAATGTAATTGTGTTGGCCACTGAAAGCCAAACGTATTGTTCTCCAGACAATTCCAGTAACCATTGTATTGTAGTTGTGAATTGATAATGTAATTACCTTAGTAGCCATTATCTAGTCGGTGACTTGCCGACTCCATGTAGATATACTGAGTCTTTCTATGCACATCATTTAAATGAACATTATCCATGCAGCTTGAAATTCATCCAATGGGAGAAGCAATCTTGTCCAACCAATCGATGAGGACGCAGTGTATCCTAAGGGAAGGTTGTGGCTATAAAAAGGGACTTCTTTAAGCCACCAGGTTGTTGATGGATGCTGATGGATCCAGTCTAAGCTCTTTGGAGCTGACTAGAGGATCAGGATATCTTATGGCTTCTATCTAGAGACTCCGGTTCCGGTTGGAGACCATATCCACAGCCTAGGGATTTCGACCCCGGCTGCCAGGATTATATCATCATACCAGGACTACCTAAGGAGGACACTCAGGTTGGGACAATCCGGTCACCTGGCTACAGACTTTACAGACCTCACACAGCTTCCTAAATCTGGCGCTATTCCTTTCTCGGTGGGTGCCCGCCGAAAGCGGGGTGCTGCTAGATTGGAGTAAGCAGCCCTGGAAGCTCTGAGGCATGGACATTCTAAATCCCTGGTGAGCCAGCGGAAGGGTGAGACTCTGTTGCCTGTTACATTTGTGTGTTTTGCTGGTTATGTGTTATGTGCCGTTAATTGTTTGGGGATCCAATAAAGTCTAATTATTGTGGTTCCCTCACCCTGTGTTGTCTGAGTAGTGTTACGCCCATGGTTAAGGAGGCCGGCGTTCAGTTGGGATGAGCCCTGAGCCACGCTGTCTTTCTAAAGGCGGCGGGTTTTAGTGGACGAGAGCACTCACTGACCCCCGTGTCTCCACACTGATCATTAGGGAATTGCGGTCAGCCCAGGTTCCAACTACTCTTGTTGTTCTTGGTGTATTTTCACTAATGGGAGTTTTTTGTAATCTTCCATGGTTACCAAATCATATCAAACGAGCATCTGAGCATTTTAGTGTTCGCCCATCTCTGGTGATGAGTAATGATGGGCGAGCATGCTCGGCACTGCTCAGTACTCGATAAAGCATTGGGGTGCTCAGAGGTGTCATTCATTTTTGGACGTAGTGTGTAAAAACAAGCAAACGTCCTCCCTCTACCGGAAATGCTCTGTTTATGGCTGGCTGTATGTGGACGTAGAGCCGATATGCCCAATCATTGACTTCCATTATAGTCGTTACTCAAGTCGAGCCCTTTCCGAGTGTCTGACCAGCTCAGGTAAAGAGCACTAAACAACTTTTGGGCTCGCCTATGATTGGTGGTGGGGGGACACAGCCCACACCATGCAACTTAATCAGTATAAATTGAGTATCCTGGGTAGTACTTAATTCTTCTTCAGCTATTTTCTAAATTCTCTAACTTTGATGATGTACCTCTTCTGCTTCACTTTATATCTTATGCTATTATTTTCAATCAATGATTTATTATCATTACATTCATATTTATTCTATATTTATTTATTTATGGGCTTAATTATTTACAATTTTTTGAAATATCATTATTTATTACCCACTTATATATAATATATTTTTTTTACTTACATCCCTTGGTATAGTCAGTCAATCAAGCATAAATTGTCATGTTAACTATTAGTGATCATTATTCATTTATTATTTATTTAAAGTGAATGTGTCAGTAAAATTTTTGCTAACTCATCTGAGAGCAGCATGATGTAGGCAAAAAGGACCTGAATCCAATGATGTATCACTTAGATTGCTGGGTGCAGCCGTTCTGGCATAATCAGAATTTGTAGATTTAGCAGTGCAGCAGAGCTGAAAGAGCTGCCCCCTCCGACATCAGGCTCTCTATAGAGATTGTACATTGAGAGCGAGGTGCCAATCACAGCAGGGGGCATGCCGGACTGCTGTGCGCGTGTCATTGTAGTCCAAGTAATGAAAACATATCAGTCCTTGACAAGTCACGAATCCTTGAATTCTGTTTTAACCCTTGCAGCATTCTGTGTTCAGATTACAAGTGCATCTCAATAAATTAGAATATCATCAAAAAGTTAATGTATTTCAGTAATTCAATATAAAAAGGGAAACGCATATATCTATTCCTATATATTATATAGAGTCATTACACACAGAGGGATCTATTCTTATATATTATATAGAGTCATTACACACAGAGGGATCTATTCTTATATATTATATAGAGTCATTACACACAGAGGGATCTATTCCTATATATTATATAGAGTCATTACACACAGAGGAATCTATTCCTATATATTATATACAGTCATTATGTGACGCCCTGGCAAAACCAGGTGGTCACAGATTGGCCCCTGCATAACACCTTCCCTCACTGGGAAACACACAGCCAACCATTAAACTCTAGTCAACACCCTTAGGGAAAGATAAACACACCAGTGGGCGTGACCAGGCAGTTGGGACACGCCCACCCAGGGGTTTAGACAGCCTGGGGCAGAAAAAGGAATCAGAAAGTGTTAGAGTTGAGTGTGGAGAGGAGGTCAGGCCTGTGTGTCAGGCCTGAAGCAAACTGACAGGTACCAGGGTAGGAGCCCTTGTGCTTTGGCTAGGAGGCAGACGGTGGTCTCCATCAGCAGGAGACGGGAAGACGGTTCGGTGGAACCGAGGTGGACCGAGCCAGGGTTGTAGCCCGCCGGTACCGACACGGGGAACCAACCCAGAAACTGTAGCACAAAGGGGGGTACTTGGACCCTGAAGCCAGGAGCCAGAAACAAGTGGAACTGGTTAATTAACCGATTGAGGCCAGGACTAGAGGTCCTGTCCCACCCAAAGTCCCTCATAGAAGATAACAGTCCATCGATTAGGGATAAGAGGTCACCGCCAAGGCCCATAGATCCCACGGGCCAGCGTCTGCGGGCACGGCTCCTTAGGCCACATCTAGCCAGGAACGGACCCCTACATTTCAAACTGGGAAGTCTTTTCTACTTAAACAGTGCAGGAAAAGGATAGAGACCACCAGCCGGGTGGGGGACCCCGAACGCAACCGGCCACGGCACCGGCCACCACCACCTTGGTTTAACAGAGATTTGTGTGTTTTACTGAAAATGAGTACACCAACACCCCCTGCGGTCGTCATTCCCCCTGCACCAGAGCCATCGGGTCCCGGGGACACCATCCCTGCCCACGGAGGGGTTAACATCTTGCTGCACAACATCTCCCCCGGGTGCCCCGTAACAGCAGCGGTGGTGTCTCACCTCACCACACACCGTGGGTGGCGTCACGAACCTATTACGGCCTAGCCCGTACATCTACGTCCTCCCATTTTATTCGGTGTGTCCGCGAGACCCCCGGGTCCGGAGACCCTCGAGCCACCACCCCTGAAGGTCCGGATCCGAGCAGCGGCGGCTGCTGGCGCGGGGGCGGCACAATTACAAACAGAGGGATCTGTTTCTATATATTATAGAGTCATTACACACATAGTGATCTATTCCTTCATATTATATAGAGTAATTATATACAGAGGGATCTATTTCTATATATCATATAGAGTCATTATACACAGAGGGATCTATTCCTATATATTATATACAGTCATTACACACATAGGGATCTATTCCTACAAATTTTAGAGTCATTATACACAGAGGGATCTATTCCTATATATTTTATAGAGTCCTTACACACAGAGGGATCTATTCCTATATATTATATAGAGTCATTACACGGAGGGATCTATTCTGATTTATTATATAGAGTCATTACATGGAGGGATCTATTCCGATATATTATATAGAGTCATTACACACAGAGGGATCTATTTTATGTGTCTTTTTCTATTAATGTTGATGATTATGGCTTACAGCCAATGACAACCCAAAAGTCATTCTCTCAGAAAATTAGAATATTATATAAGACCAACTGAAAAAATGATTTTACACTCAGAAATGTTGGCGTCTACTGAAAAGTCTGTACAGTAAATGCATCAATATTTGGTTGGGGCTCCTTTTGCATGAATTACTGCATCTATACAATATGGAGATTTTTGTACAGGGACACAGCATACTGAACATTCATTCTAAGGGGCATCATCAAATCATGATCTGATCTCTTCCGGTCTGACGGTAATGGTCAGAGGGGCAGTGTTGGTGCTCAGGGTGCATCACCTGGGGTGAGAATTGATATCTGGGACCAACTAACTGCTGAGGCAACGGATTTGTCGTAGGGTCAAGTGGCTGGTGGTCACGATGTCTTCTCTTCCGTTATGGTGGAGATGGTCGGAGTGGCAGTGCTGGGAGTAGGATTCTGGTAGTAAATACGACTTTTATTATTATTTATTTACTATGCATGGTCAACCGAACTTTAAATTAAGTTCGGTTTGGGAAGAGGACTTGACCTGATATATAAATGTAACCCAAGCACTCAAGAGTAAATAAGGGGAAAAATGGTTTGATACAAGAGAATTTATTGACAGACTGCATAAGTGGACCTTCACTAGAGCAACACCAACTTTTCGGCTTTTACACCTTTTTCAAGGTAGTTGCCTCATGCAAAAATGCAAGATAGCGTGGGGCACATTGGACAACCATCTCAGAAAGTTTTGACAAGGTTCTTTACATTTTGCAGAAAACAGTCAGAGTGGTGGTGTGAGGATTTGGCCTGAACCCCAATGGAAGTAACTGATTAGACAGATCGGGTCTCCGTCCACATGCAACTGTGGCGCCCCTGAGGCTTTAGTTGCCACCTGGGTATTGCATCTCCTTTAAGATGTAGTACTCATCCCGGGTATTGAGAGATTAATCGCTGGTGTTTCTCACATTCACAAACCACAAACAGGCAGGTGCCTTCCCACTGGGGGGATGGCCTGGGGTAGATAGGGGGGTGGCCATCACGAAGCACGGGACTTTCCCGGTCACTGGGACAGCCACCTGGGTGGCGGGCACCACTTGGGGAAAAGGGAAGCAGCATCACACATAGCCAGTTAGCCCCGAGCACAGCTTGGGGTGAGAGACACACCTGGGACCTCGGTCCAATCTTCTTTTACGTCACACTTCTGGGAGCGCCATAGGACCTGTGGCTTGGAGCATACAGCTCAGCCTGGGTTCTCAACAGCTACATGGGATTTCATTGTCTGTGGAGAGTGCAGGAAGCACCCGCAGCCCATTTCATATTCCATACACACCGGGATTGGAGGGACCCCGACCAGAAAGGACCATAAACAGATCGCTTCCGGGGGCGGGTGTTTGGGTTTTTTTCATTTTTTTTTATTGGTACACCCTACATCCGATCACACTGTTGTTACCCCCCAGTGCGAGACGATCAAACACTGTGGCTTGCACTGGGCTGAGCACCGATGTACCGGAGCACAAAGGATGCTCACACGAGTGGTTTGCATACGGAAAGCACCCGAACTCTGTTTGTTGTGTAAAGTCTGTGTTTGCTACGGACCCCGAACCTCGGGTTCACACCGGTGTAAAAGCACATCTCTGTAGATTAAGCCCCCCCATAAAAAGTGGAACTTGAAAATTGCATCGTAAATAAATGAGTCTGCAGTCCTTCGGTGTACGGGTTAAAGCGGCGTTTGATGACATGAGTCTGCTTGTCAGCATAGCAATGTCTGGGAGCCTTTCATTCTCCGGCACAACGTCCCCGTGCATGCCAGCGCTTTGTGCTGCATTACTACTCTGTATTCCAGTCATCTTGGAATAGGGTGAAGCGAGCCGGTGCCGCAGCAGACGGGGATCACATAAAGCCCCTCCCAAGGGCTGAACCACCCTGCGTTATGTTACTCAGCTTCTGTCTTCTCCTTATGCCAATACCTGACCCTAAGATAAAAAGAGGTTACCATTCCATCTGTTCCTCAGCCGTTCCTCAGCCTCTAATACTTGGCTGTGGTGAATGTGATCCTTGCCGCTCATGCACTGTGCATTTCATACTTCTGTCACTTGTGATCCATCACTAACACCCTGTGGTGGCCCTTTGCCCTTGAACAGAGCCTCTTCGCTGCAGTGACTCTCCATGTTATCAGATATCCTACTTAACCCTATATATCCATCTTTAGCGTTTTTCTTTGTTTCTACGGTCTGTTCGCTCTTATCTTCTCTTTGTATCGCTTCTATCTCATCTTTTGTCTGAGTCGTGCCTTCTGGCCTCCCCTCCCCTCTTTTCCTCTGATGTCATAATGGTTGCATGCAACAGCTCCAGCGTCTGCAATTTCCCCCCATCCCTCCTCATCATCAATATCCAAAGCACATTATATATTCAGACGGAGTCGTTTTTCTTTTTTTTGTGTCTGATTTGGTCTATTAGGGACTGCGGCCAAGTGAAACAGCAGACTGGCTTACCGACACACACTGCTCCGGTACTTTGCTTCAGTCCTGACCTGCGGCATAGCCAGCTGTTCGAAGACTGACCCCTCGGCATACGGCTGTCAATCAAATCAATATCACGCCCTGTAAACTGGAGGGGATCTAGTATTTTAACTCAACGAGCTGTCAGGATGACAATGCATGTGCAATTGACGATGTATTCAGGAAACAAATGGTTATAAAGGGGCCTTTCGGTGGACAAAGAAGTCTACGGAGTCCCATTTAACCCTATATGCGACCATCTATAACCCAAAAAACATACAGCTTGATGAAATCATGGTTTCCACAGCTGCTACAGAATTTCTCGAAATAACAAAATTAGAATTATTATATAGAATGAAGGAAACAAAACAAGTCAATTTTATATTGAGTTTATATACCTGTAATTTTTTTGATGGTCCAGGACATGGTGCGGTTAGGTCAGCAGGAGATGGGTGGATTAAGTATATAGTCCAATGATAACTGTGCAAATTGAAAGTTTTTGGAATGTGGAATTTAAAAAAGTTAATTTTAAACAAATAAGTAAATAAAAAAATCCTTAGCGAGAGCACAGGGAATCGAAAAATATTTTAAAAAGGTATAACCAGGTCATCAGAGCGATATATTTTAGTGATACACCACTTCCCCTTAAAGAGAAACTGTGACCCACTCACCTGCAGGTGGTCCGATACCGTCCGATGTGATGGGCGTCTCTGTTTTTGGATCCGACGCCTCCTCTATCCTTGCTGTTTTCGGATCCAGTGCCCCCTCTATCCTTGCTGTTCTCGGATCCAGCGCCTCCTCTATCCTTGTTGTTCTCGGGTCCGGCGCCTCCTCTATTCTTGATGTTCTTGGATCCGGTGCCTCCTCTATCCTTGCTGTTCTCGGATCTGGTGCCTCCTCTATCCTTGCTGTTCTCAGAACCGGTGCCTCCTTTATCTTTGCTGTTCTCGGGTCCAGTGCCTGCTCTATCCTTGCTGTTCTCGGGTCCGGCACATCCTTCTTGCTTCATGTAGATGACGCATCCTATGTCATCCACACAGACCGGCATTGCACTCCTGCGTATGTGCACTTTTGTCTGCCTTTCTGAGGGCAAAGCAAAGTTATGTAATGCGTATGCACAGGTGGTCTTAGACCTTTCCCTGTGCCTGCACATTGCAGTACATTGCTCTTCCTTGAGCAGGGCAGGGCAAAGTGCGCATGCCCAGGAGTGCAATACCGGAATATGTGGATGACGTCGGATGCGTCATCCATGCAAAGAAAAGATAGAGGCAGCGCCGAACCCGTGAACAGCAAGGATAGAGGAGCTGCCCAGCAGACCAGACCATGTCAGACCGCCCTGCATGTGAGTGACAGGTTCCCATTAATGGGGTACTATAGTTTCCAAATAATACAATCATATAGTACTTGTATAAAACTTTCAAAATTAATAGGTTATTGTGATGCCCTGGCAAAATCAGGTAGTCACACAATAGGCCCCCGCATAACACCTTCCCTCACCTAGGTTACACACAGCCGACCTGAAACCCTAGTCACCCCCCTCAGGGCAAGACAGGCACACCAGTGGGCGGGACCAGGCAGTTAGGCAACGCCCACCTAGGGGTCTAGACAGCCTGGGGCGGGAAAAATAGTCAGTCTGAAACAGAGGAAGTGGTAGTTCAAGTTGAGAGGAGTGTGAGCTGGAGCTAGGTGTAGCTCCAGTGGAGGAGAAGTTCAAGTTGGACAGTGCCAGTGTCGGAGTCCTAGTACCTTGGCTAGGTGGCAGACGGTGGTTTCCGTCAGCAGGAGACGGGAAGACGGCTCGGCAGATCCGAGGAGGACCGGGACAGGGTTGGAACCCGCCGGTACCGACACTGGAGACCCAACCAGAAACCATGCAGAGAGGGGGTACTCGGACCCTGAAGCCAGGACTGGAACCAATGGCCTGGCTAATCAACCAATTGAGGGCAGGATTATAGGTCCTGTCCCAACCAAAGTCCCAAAAGCAGACAACCACCCACAGAGAGGGATAGGGCAACCGCCAGGGCCCATAGATCCCATGGGTCAGGTTCATCGGGTACGGCTCCTCAGGCACACAGAAAGCCGGGAGCGGACTCCCGTGTTACATACCGGGAAGTCTAAACACACAACCATAACTAGGGCAGAGGAAAAGACGGCGACCACCAGCCCGGGTGGGGGACCAGAGTACAACCGGCCGCGGCGGCCGGCCACCAGCACCTTGGTTTACCAAAAGACTCGTGTTATTCATTTAATTGTGAGTAACCAAACATCCCCTGGTCCATCCAGGCGCGCAAGCCCCTGCAATCGCCATACCCTGCACAGAGACACTGGGTCCCGGGACATCCATCCCTACCCACGGAGGGGTTAACATCCAGCTGCCAGCCCAACGTCCCCGGGAGCCCCGCAACGGCAGCGGTGGTACTACATCTCACCACACACCGTGGGTGGTGTCACAGACATTTTACAACCAATCCCGTATAAATACGTTCCCCTTTTATTCGGAGTGTCCGCGCAACCCCCGGGTCCGGAGAACCCCTCGAGCCGTACCGTAGATCCGGATCTGAGCAGCACCGGCTGCTGGCACGGGGGCGGCACACCCCAAATGGCAGCTGCGTCTTATGTAGCTGCTTTATAGGTTGAGTTTTGAGAGTAGGATCAGAGTGCAAGCTTTGGAGGGCCAGGTTATTGGGTAAGTGGTGTACTCTTCAATATGTACAGAAGTCCCTGTATGGCTGCACAGGTTACACATCCTAAGTAGGCCGGACCTGTCCAAGACATAATAATAGGGGCATCTTACACTGTTGTAAGCTATTGCTGCCAACTTCAATAAATTCCTTTTCAGGGAGATTGGGGGTTGCAGTATGAAGGCACCCCCAAAATGTTATGCATTATCATTCCCCTTTTTGGCAGATTATACCTTTCCTGTGCATACAGACACTTAGGGGCAGGGGCTAGTAGATAGTTTGTTTGGGCCTGGAAATGGAAACCTGCCAACAATTTTAGGTAACCAGGAACATTGGTCTATCAATGTTTGCCTAAAAGGAATACCACGGACAAATTTGGTGCAAACCACTCTGCTTACCAGATCTCAAGGGTTCATCTGACCTTCACCCTTTAACAGGATACAGGGATCTAAACATATACAGAACTGGAGCCACAGAGTACACTGCTGGCCGGTGGTGCAGGCTGGCAGATATAATAGTTTGGATGTCGGGTGAGAACCAAAAGGTCAGTGCAGGGACAAAATTGTAAGCCTGGATAGTAGTCAAAAAAGGAGCCAGGGTAAAAAACAAGGAATGTCCACTGGGAAACAAGCACGCTACACAGAAGGTCACTGTAGCTCTTAACATTATAATTGGCAGAGGACAGTAGCATTTCAAGAGCTTAAATAGATTGCAGTCCCAGCCAGGCTGCACACCTTTAACGGGGTTCAGGGATCTAAACATATACAGAAACCCCTGGGTTGGAGCCACAAAGTAAACTGCTGGCCGGTGGTACAGGCTGGCAGAGATAATGGTCTTAAAGCCGGGTGAGAACCAGAAGGTTGGTGCAGGGACAAAATTGTAAGGTGGGAGAGTAGTCAACAAAGGAGCCAAATTAAAAAACAAGGACTGTCCACTGGGAAACAAGCACGCTACACAGAAGCTCACTGTAGCTCTTAACATTATAATTGGCATGGGACAACAAGATTTTAAGAGCTTAAATAGCTTGCAGTCCCAACCAGACCGCACACCTTTAACAGGGTGCAAGGATTAAAACATAAACATGAAACCCCTGGGTTGGAGCCACAGAGTACACTGCTGACCGGTCATGTCAGCTGGCAGAGAGGATGGGTTGGAATCCGGGCAAAAATAAGAAGGTCGCTGCAGGGATAACATTTTTAAGGCAGAAGAGTAGTCAAAAAAGGAGCCAAGGTAAAAAGAACAAAGAATATTCACTGGGAAACAAGCATGCTACATAGAAGGTCACTGTAGCTCTTAACATTATAATTGGCAGGGGACAGCAGTTATTTCAGGAGCTTAAATAGATTGCACTCCCAGCCAGGTGGCACATCAGGGAGCAAACACCTGGAGAAGTTAATTCTTGATCTATATTCCAGCCACGATGAAACTACAAGTCCCAGAGGACACAGAACTAGAGTTGTCGCCTGTAACGAGAGCACAGCGCTGGCCGGCGATAGAAGAAGAGACAGAAAGAGCAGGCTCCGATATAGATGTCACAGTCTCTCCTTCTTTGAGGCCTTCTCAGACATTCTAGAAGAGTCGGCAAGCATAACATAAGCCATTTTATTGACTTAGACATTACTTTTTTTATCATTGGCCAGGTTCAAATAAGTATTTTAGTCTCACAATGTCCTTCATAATCTAGAATTTAAATGCTTCTCGATTCCGTCTAAAGGCTACCTAAATGTTTGACAATGTTGACCCTTTGTACAGCTGAAGAACATAGTTGTGCTTCACCTGTCCAAGCCACATGGGTGAAACGTGCACCATAAAAGTGCAGCAGTTTATGGTAAAAGCGGGTGCAGTTTTGTCTGAGAGGTTTTTGGCTTTGGAGCACAAAGCAATTACCACCTTATTACATTTCCTTTACTTGTTCGCGGGTCTCAGGACCAAAACGCAATTTTTTTTTGTCTGTAATTCTCACCTGTGTTCTCATCTTTGTGAGAACAAAAACAAATGTCGGAAGTCATATCTCACAAGCTCAGTGCCGAAACTAAAAATAGGCTCAGATTGCCACAAAAAGAAATAGAAAAGTGATATATGATTAATATACTGACGAACTGCAGTGAGCGATGAGTCAAGAGTAGACCATTCTCGGCATCGGCACAAAGAGTCTTTCCACACGGAAACTATTTATTCATAAATGGAATCAGGCTACAATATGTGTATAAATAGAGCATAAAGAATGATTGCACGAAAATTCTATTTCTGTGCCTGAATGCAGAAAATGCTGATCCAAAAAGGAACATTGGGTGGTTTTGCCTACCAGCTGAAGTTGTGATCCCCATAGACTTTTATAGGGGTAAAGTCACTGTCACACTCAAATACAACTTCAAGATTGAGTGCCCGATGTGGTCAGAGATTCCCTGTGGTGTCCCTGTGGCTATGAGACCTAAGAAGAATGAAGCCTAAACGAATGATGGTGGTCTTGATGTAAAGAAGGTGCCAAGGATTCTCAAAGAGGACATTTCACCAGGTCAAAAGTAGCTTATTCTTGGCATAATTTTATTTCTTCTGCATTCCTCAGTTCCAAACATATGGCCCTTTTTAATTAGTACTACTTTTTATGCTGTTAACCAAGCAGATGTGGCTCATAGGATCCTCTGTTTAACACCCCCCTTTGTAAAGACCATAAAAATTATCACCAAACAAAAATACTCATGTCTCTGTGTCATGCGATATTTGGCTCTGCACGCACCTGTCAGAGTCTGGCAAGCAACCTGTAGCTTCTGTATTATTCAGCTTGAGCCAGGCATCGGCTGGTTTAGGTTCACTGGTCTTCAGCTCTGCAAGAGTTAACTCCTGCAGACTGCAGAGCAGGAAGCTAGAGCTCAGATTACTAATTGCCATATGCAGCTGCCTCCTTTCTATTTAAAGCACGGCTTTCTTCCTGTATGTGCAGATGATAGCTTCAGCATAAGCTCCAGCGATCCCAGTCTTGGTGATTATCCTGTTTATGGTGATCCTTGTTGCACTTATGAGTGGTGTGAATCTTCCCCTGTTGTGCATTATTTTCTTCTTTTTCTCATTGTTCCCCTGTACACATATTGTGTCTCCTATGTGTTTTGAATGCAATGTGTACGAGTTTTCGTTTCCTTTGTCCATGTTGTTTCTGTGGGGTTTGTTATTGTGATTTCCAGCCTGCCCCAAGGGTGGTGGAGAGTAGTGTAAGATTAAGGCTTGGAGAGGAGTCAGGGTCACACTGGGTGCTCGGACTTGGCTACTATCAAGCCTACCTCCGAAATAAGGGATAGCGCAGGGACTCTAGTCTGAGGGCCAGCTTAGGGTCACCTGTCCCATCATTACATACCCCGTGACATTCTGTGATCATATAGCAGGTAGAAAAAGAAGCAAAAATAGAATAATCAGTGGAGACTGGAATAAAATAATAACAAAAATTAAGAGCTGGTAACAGGTCCTCTTTAACCTACCTCAGGAGAGGTGCTATCATGCCACTTCCTAAGGGCAGGCCCGGACTAGCCATCTGCCCAAGTGGGCAGATATCTGGCATGATATGCTCCTTTACCCCACAGTGGGCTGTCTGCTCCTGCCACCACCTTTTCTGGCTCTAATGGTTTTTTTCCTGCCGTCCGTAGTGTCCAGTAGAAATAATACCATCTGAGTTTTTAAACATTTTTCTCACAGTTTGTCCTGTGCATATGCTAAAAAGGTTGAAATGTGCAGTACAAACATGACTTGGAAAGAAGAAGGAAGAGAAGGTCCTCACCAACCACCACGGAGCAAGCATGCCACAGGGCTTTCCAAACATCTACCTCCAAGCTCCACAGGTAAGCCTAACTGTTATGGTCAGGAGACCAGAAAAAGATCTACAAAAATCCCATTAAAAGGTTGATGATAATGCACAGAGTAGTTGGAAACATAGCTGGCTGCAATCCCCTGACTACAACAGCACAACTAAAAGTAGCGGTGGAGTGTTCTTAACCAATCTAGATGCCTCGTCACCATCGGAGAAATAGCTAACCTCAAAGATGAAATGAGGAATCCTGACTTGCCTCGGAAGAGCCCCAAAGGAAAGTAAAAAGCCCCTAACATATAACGACGGTGATGTAAGAAAAAACAACACACAGATGGTTAATATAGAATGAGCAAATTGAGGCCCTGCTAGCTAGATACAAAAGGATAGGATAGATTACTGGTTGCAGCCAGAAAAAACCCTGAAAAAATACCAATACCTGATAATAAAAATATTTAAAGATCACACGATCTTCCTCCCACTATATCAGGAACTCTTGTGCAAATACATTTAAATGGAAAATGCAAATGTAATAGAAAAGATCATAATTTCAAAAAACACATGATACAAAAATACATATCCTGATCAGACAGCGAGTAAGAACTCCCTTTCTTGCTGGTAATAAATCGCCTTCAAAAATGGTGCAGGAAAAGCACTTATTCACCACCAAGAAACAAAAGATAATATTCTCAAACACAGGTTTAGGAAAAGGCATAAATCAAAAAGAAAATCCCTTCAGTGCAAATTCAGCCCCAACTAAGCATAGACCAAGAGAGCAAAATACTTATCAGGCATTGCTGCAGACTCAGGATGACAAGGGAACAGAACCGATATAAAGGAATGAAAAACAGCTGTTGAAACCATTCCTGGAGAATTCAAAATATGCTCAAAAGTTAAAACAAAAACCTAAAGAGGAAGGCAAAAAGCCCAAAGGCTGGAGGACAAGGATTCAGGACATCTTCCCATGAGGCAAAAACAATTATCCTCGGCAAAGGTTAGACAGAGACAGCTTTCCTTTATACCCCCATTGTGGACTCAATAGGCTACCTGAAACAGCAATCATCTTCTACACCTGCCTGAGCGACAGATGCAGAATCAGACTCACTACCCGCACTAGCCACCAGAGGGAATCAAGAAACGCTCCCAGGGACAGCACCATCTCTGATGGAATTCACAACACCTAACTGTGTGCACAGTGATGTGTGAGAGAATGTTGTGGCCAGCAGCTGACTGTTAGTGTGTGCTGTATATACAGAAATCTCAGTGTATCCTATGTGCTGTATACAGTAAACTTAGTGTATTCTATATGATGTATACAGCAGTCTCATTGTATCCTATGGTAAGAAAAAGGATGGCACCTCCTGTCAGTGTGTCAACAAGATATTGGGGTGCACTTTAGGTTCCAAAGCCATAAAGTGAAAAGTAGACAAGGCACTCCCAAAATGCTTTGCATGAAAATTTATTTATGTGCTTTATAACGTTTTCGGTCCTATTTGGACATTCATCAGTAGCACATACGTGGTGAACAAGGTGTACGTGGGCTGTCAGGCGCGGTATCCACCGCTGCATGGCAGCCCCCATGCAGCGGTGGATACCGCGCCTGACAGCCCACGTACACCTTGTTCACCACGTATGTGCTACTGATGAAGGTCCAAATAGGACCGAAAACGTTATAAAGCACATAAATAAATTTTCATGCAAAGCATTTTGGGAGTGCCTTGTCTACTTTTCATTGTATCCTATGTGATGTATATACAGCAGTCTTAGTGCCTCCTATATGATGCATCTACAGCAGTAACAATTTATCCTATGTGATGTGTACAGTAGTCTCAGTGACTATTGTGATGTACACTGACAAGCAAAAGGGGAACAATGATTAGAATTTTTGACTTTCAGGCTCCATACTTCTCCATCCACTACAGATTTGAGCATGAGACTACCTTCTTTATAGAGAAAAAAATAAAATAAATAAAACTCACCAGAAAAAGCCATTAACCAGCAAGGGTCATATGACAAATACACTAGCAGGATGCAGCCGGCCCCCTACGATAAAGGTGGTATAACACAGGTGCAGAATACCGACGAGACAACCACTCACAGCCTACTAATTCATGGAGGGGGTCGTTGCTAGTATTAAACATGCACACTAATGAGGTTTGTATAAGGCGCCAGTCGCACAGGTACGTGTGATGCACAGTTTCTGGCTTTCAGCCTATTGATGATGCCCATACTATTAGATCAGGCGGGCTGCCCAGCACTATATAAGTGCATCACACAGGACAGACACACTAAAGAGCCCAGCTGTATCCTGCAGAAATTTGTGCAATAGAAAGTAATATAAAATGATAATTAAAAAGAGAGGTATTGGTCCATATTTTGGCCAAAATATTTAAGCTCGTAACCCAGTCCTCAAGGGTCACGACGCTTACTAGTCCCTACATTATATTCAAAATAATTCACCGCAAAGGACATAAATTCAGAACAAAAAAAAAAAACTGACTAGAAAAAGCCAACAAAGGTCAAATAGCAAATGCACTCACAGGATGCAGCCGGCCCCCTATGATAGAGGTGGGGGTAACAGAGTTGCAGAATACTGATGAGACAACTGCTCACATCCTGCCATATCATATCGGGGGTGGTTGCAGACATTAAGCATGCATACTAATGACAATTCAGCAGCCCAATCACAGACACGGGCATGCTGGGCTGTCACTATTGAGGAGCTTTGCTGTCACTCACAATCTTGCCAGGTCTGCTGGGTTTCCTTCAAGTGTCGCCCATTCAAGATGATTACCTGGCTATTTAGCTGTATTGCCAGTTTTAGCTTTGCTCAGTGGTGTTTGTACCTAATGTCTAGTGTTCTGCTATTCTGATCTCGGTTGCCTGACCTCAGATTATTTGTTTGTATAGCTCCTTTACCTTTGATATATTCTGACCTTTGTTGCCTAACCTCAGACTTTTCCCTCTTTTTATTCCTATGCCTCACCCTTTTGCCTTTGATGTGCTTTACTGGTATTTGGCCCTGGAATTCTTGACTCTATTGCCCCACAACTTATCTGTAACAACCATCTCGGCGTCACACAAAGATTCTGGTACCAACTAAACATTGTCTAATGTTGACCTTTGCTGACTGACCTTGGACTTTTCCCTCTGTTTATTCCTATGCCTTAGGGGTGCTTCACACACAGCGAGCTCGCTGCCGAGATCGCTGCTGAGTCACGCTTTTTGTGACGCAGCAGTGACCTCATTAGCGATCTCGCTGTGTGTGACACTGAGCAGCGATCTGGCCCCTGCTGCGAGATCGCTGCTCGTTACACACAGCCCTGGTTCGTTTTCTTCAAAGCCGCTCTCCCGCTGTGACACACAGATCGCTGTGTGTGACAGCGAGAGAGCGACAAATGAAGCGAGCAGGGAGCAGGAGCCGGCGTCTGACAGCTGAGGTAAGCTTGTAACCAAGATAAACATCGGGTAAGCAAGGTGGTTACCCGATATTTACCTTAGTTACCAGCCTCTGCAGCTCTCACGCTGCCAGTGCCGGCTCCGGCTCTCTGCACATGTAGCTGCATTACACATCGGGTTAATTAACCCGATGTGTACAGCAGCTAGGAGAGCAAGGAGCCAGCGCTCAGTGTGCGCGGCTCCCTGCTCTCTGCACACAGCGCTGGTAACTAATGTAAACATCGGGTAACCATACCCGATGTTTACCTTAGTTACCAGTCTCCGCAGCTTCCAGTCGGCGGCTCCGTGCAAGCGCAGCGTCGCTTGCACGTCGCTGCTGGCTGGGGGCTGTTCAGTGGTCACTGGTGAGATCTGCCTGTTTGACAGCTCACCAGCGACCATGTAGCGATGCAGCAGCGATCCTGACCAGGTCAGATCGTTGGTCGGATCGCTGCTGCATCGCTAAGTGTGAAGGTACCCTTACCCTTTTGCCTTTGATGCACTCTACTGGTATTTGACCCTGGAATCCTTGACTCTCTGGTCCCAAAACTTATCTGTGAGAACTGATTCAACATCACACAAAGGTTCTGGTACCAACTGAACTCTGTGTAATGCTTTATCTTTCCAACTTACGAAAACCACAACACAATATCCAAGCAGCCTTGTATTCTTGTATGTCATTGCAAGGGACAACATACAGTATGTCCATGTGTGGCGCCCCTGACCTGGTCAGGCACCACAGAGTACTGCACCCATGCTGGGACAGTGCTTCCAGGTAATTCCAAAAGGCCAGATGGAGGTGTGTATGTACAGACACATAGCAACCAGGTCTCCCACACCTTTAGAGGGGACCCTTGGGTAGCCTCAGGAAGAGGTTAACTTTCAATTCTCAGCAAGGGGTGCAGTGAAGGGGCTGGAAGCTAGGTTGCTGCAGGTGAGGGGACTAGAGGTTCCAGAGCTTGAGCCTCAGCAGCAACAGGGGGACCCATAAGGAGATAGGGCCAGAAGCTATCTCACCTGGTCCACACTGCCAGCAAACAGGCCAAAAAGGGAAGGAGAGGCAGTAGCGACTTTCCCTGGATAAATCCCACGATACTGCAAGTCAGGGGTTATCCGAAACAAAAGAAGTGCAAGGAAGGCGAGTTAATAGCTACCCTCAGAACGGCCTGTAGGAATTCCTGGTTCCATCTGGTATAATCTCAGCATCGCCCGGGTATCTCACCAACCAATAGTGAGTAAACAAGTTAAAAGACTTTCTGGACTACGACTGATTTATTCTACGACCTGTGGTTCCATGCACATATACCCGAGCCCCTGGGGCCAGCCTCACTCTCGGGAGGCCACAACACCAGACTGCAGACACCATCAGCCCCAGACGCTAGTTAAACTGCAGTGGCGGTCACCCATCGCCCTGACCGCAAAACCGAGAGTGGCGTCATGACTCCTATACAAGTGAACCTGACATACCTGTTGCCGGAAGGGTCCCTACAGAGAAGTCCCCGCATTGTCCCGCAGGCGACCGCTGCAGCGCTGTGGTGGGCGACTCACATGAACATTACAAACCCATAGGGAATTGGCAGCTAGGACATCACTTCCTATCATCATTCTGCTGATACTAACAGTGGTCCACACTACTGCCGTACCAAGGGATAACCATGACTCTACCAAAAAAACCTAAGTACAAATGATACATATAAACACTGCACATTATAATAAAATAAATTACACAACTCTACGAAAACGCTTTGCATAATATAATCACAGCTTTATTTATACTTTTTTTTTTTTACAAACTATAGGGGAAAAATATCAGCATCTAGCCTGGCATGACTGAAAATAAATTTTAATCCAATTCATTTCAAAGACATCAGCGATGCCAACATTGATAAAGTAGACGCTGCTCACAGAACTGGGAACCTTGCCGTCCTCCGACACCTGCTCTTATATTACAGATGCACACAGCTTGCCACCAAAGCCATGAAGTGATGTTACTAGGGAAAGTACAATGGCCTCGTGTTTCTACTGATTCTCCGGCTGTGTTATCCTTAATGTGTATAAAGGTAAAGCAAATTTTGTCACTGACGATTAAAACATTGGCAGTAAAAGAAGAACATTATTTCTAAAATAAAAGGGCATTGAAGTAGATATAAAAGCTACACATGTAGTGTTATGGCTGTATAGGCTCATATGATGAGGTGGATCCTCCAAGTCCAAGGTCCGGGTGGGCAGAAGGGTGTCAGGGTAGCAGAGACACATGGGACATGGGTAGCAGAAATGCTTGAGAACACTAAAGTGTTAAAGGGAACCTGTCACCAGATTTTGGCCTTCTAAACTAAAACTAGCACCTTAAGCAGCGCCTGTGCTGCATTCTATAAAGCTGAATGCTACCCCCTGACCCCACAAATCCCTTTATAAAATGTCCCGCCTTGTATGTAAATTGTCCGGTCAGGTCCAATGGGTGTCCTAATCTGCACCTCCTGACCCTACTTTTGCCCTCCTCTTGTGCTGATTGACGTGGATTATGTCTCGGACGCCATCCACATAGGTCGGCAAAATCTCGTGTAGCGCTCTTGAAACCATCAGGGTGCTACAAGGTTCTGCATCCCCACAAGGATGCAGGGCCTACCCCCTTAGGGACCCAGAACCCAAGTGCTGGTACCAACAAAAACACAGGTAATCACAGTTTTTCTCCAACAATCCCCCATACAATGGTACCCAGCTAGGGTGGGACCGATGGATGGCCGCCTAGAGGTGGAGCCAATCCAGTCCACTAGTTAACCAGGTGGGAGGGGCAGATTGTGGAGAGTAGTCAGTGAGTTGACAGCAGTAGGAGAGTGAAGGTGGAAGCGACGCGACGTCCCGACTCGGGTTGACGGTGACCTGGTACCCAGGAGAAGTGGTTGCCGGTGGATTACTCCTGGAACTATGCACCAACGGGGTACAGGACCCTAGAACAGGAAAGAGCTCCAGGCTGACCTGTTAACACCTGCACAGCAAGGGGACCATCAAGGACATTGCTAACCCTAAAGAATCCAAAGACTCAGTAGCAAAGGGAGAATCGGGGACAGGACCAGAGACTCCAACCCCACAGGGTTCACGCTACCGTCAGGCGGACAGAAGTAGACAAACCACAGAACGAGGACCCCCAGTTGTTCTATACCACGGGGACCCACTTACCAGAGACAGGTGCAGGGGAAGAAGGTACCAGAGAACCAAACTAGCACTGGAATGAAGGGGACCTGGAGTCGAAACCAGCCGGCCTCGGGCAACCAGTCAACATCTACCAGCAGTGAGTAAACCAGTTGCTCTGAACACCTGTGTGGACTACCTTCTTCCGACGCCCACTGCACCATACACCCTATGGGGCAAAACCCTACTTGCGGAGGGTCTACGATTCTAGCTGCCAATACCACCAGCCCCAGGAGAGACGTTCTGCAGCCGTGGCTCCCTACACTTAGCCGCAACACATGTGAACATTATCTTATTCTCCACTATAAATATCCCCATTACAAAAAGGGCTCAGGGCATGGAACCGGGTAATGGCCACCACCGTGACTTCCCCAAAACCTGTACTACCTGGAACCAAGTATCCCATATCCCTGGGTGCTACACTCTCACCTGCGCAGACATATTCTCGGTTTGAGGAGTCGCATTTCGCTCTGCCCTTTTGCGGGCAGAGACAAAAACATAGGTGCACCTTCACAAACCAGTGAGCTCTCTGCGCAGGCCCGAGATTTTGCCAAGCAATGTGGATGACGTCACCCGCTTCATCTACATCACTTGGCAAAATCTGGAGCCTGAGCAGAAAACTTGCCTGTTCGCACAGGCGCACCCATGTTTTCAGCTCTGCCTGCAACATGGCATAGCAAAGTGCGCCTGCGCGAGCCGGGAATATGGACTTTTTGTTTGCCTATGTGGATGGCGTCCGAGGTATCATCCATGTCAATGAGCACAGGAGGGCAGCGAAAGGAGGGACAGAAGGCGCAATTAAGGACGCCCATTGGACCAGACTGGACAATTTACATACAACGTGGAAGATTTTATAAAGGTATTTGTGAGGTCTAGAGGGGGGTGCACCTATACTGCATAGAATTCAGCACAGGCGCTGCTTAAGGTGCTAGTTTTCGTTTAGAAAGCCAACATCTGGTGACAGGTTCCCTTTAATACCAAGACACAGGTGTATCTTATTGAGCCTTATACCAGGCAAATGATGACAAGGGATCACGCCGGGCCATCTACAAAGTCCATCGTGGAGCACAATAAAGTTTAGCAGACTAAAGAGAGGGAAGGAAAGCACGTAACAGTGGGCACCTTGTTATGGACGACCATGGATTATTTTGGTTAACCTCTTCTCTATATGACACTCAGCTCATGTTTTCCTGGTTTTCAGAAAGAATTTCCAATAGAATTAATTTTCTTGAGAAGACCATTCTAATGAAGACCAGATATTTCTGTTAGGTTTTTTTCATCCCCTTTTATCCTTCTCATTGAGATTACCCATATTTAAAATATAAAACTAACATACAGTGTCCAAATAATGTTACCATACAATGTTGAACAATCTATGCTAAAGTCCATTGTAGTGCAGGAAAGTAAATGAGTTAATGGTTATCACCTCTCTAGTGGTCCAGAGTGGAGAAACGTTTTCGTAGTGTTCACCTGATCTGGATCTACTAATCCGCAGGTCAGGGTGAACACTCAGACAGAGGGTGATGGCACTGCAGCAAGAACCTGGCTATGCTAGACGAAAAGCAAGCAAGTGTAACGAAGCACAATAGAAGCCACAGAGCCAGGAGGGTAGACAATAAAGTGGATGAATGGTTAAGCAGAAGGTCTAAAACAGGATGAAGATGCAAATTGAAGAAAGCACTGGAGTTAGCAGAGATGATTGCAGCATGATCTGAACAGTCTTCAAATAACAGTTTACAATGCTTACAGCAGACGATGGGTAAGTAAAAAGGTCTGGGAAGTAGTACAGTAGAAAGCACTGGAGCTAGTAGAGATAATTGTAACATAATCTTAACAGTCTTAAGGGGGCTTTACACGCTACGACATTGCTAATGCGAACTCGTTGGGGTCACGGAATTGGTGACGCACATCCGACCGCATTAGCGATGCCGTTGCGTGTGACACCGATGAGCGATTTTGCATTGTTGCAAAAACGTGCAAAATCGCTCATCGGTGACATGGGGGTCCATTCTCAAAAATCGTTACTGCAGCAGTAGCGAGGTTGTTCCTCGTTCCTGCGGCAGCACACATCGCTCCGTGTGACACCACAAGAACGAGGAAGCTCTCCTTACCTGCCTCACGGCCGCTATGCGGAAGGAAGGAGGTGGGTGGGATGTTACGTCCCGCTCAGCTCCGCCCCTCCGCTGCTATTGGGCGGCTGTGTCGCTGTGACGCCGCACGGACCGCCCCCTTAGAAAGGAGGTGGTTCGCCGGTCACAGCGATGTCGCCGGGCAGGTAAGTATGTGTGATGGGTCTGGGCGATGTTGTGCGGCACGGGCAGCGATTTGCCCGTGTTGCACAACAGATGGGGGCGGGTACCCATGCTGGCGATATCGGGACCGATATCGCAGCGTGTAAAGCCTGCTTAAGGCTATGTGCGCACGTTGCGTAATTACATGCAGTTACGTTGCGATCTGCACCGCAGCATAACTGCATGTGTCCTGCGTCCCCAGCATAATCTATGAAGATTATGCAGGAGACGTGCGCACGTGGCGTATTAGAGCGCAGCGCTTCGGCTGCTGCCCGAAGCGTGCGTTCTAAGAAGTGACATGTCACTTCTTTCCTGCGCTTTGCCTGCAGCCCCCGCTCTGTCTATGGGAGGAGCTGCAGGCAGAGCGCATGGAATCGGCTTTTTTTTCATTACGGACTGTTTCTGCAGCGATTTGTAGCGCACATGTGCTGTTCAGATCGCTGCACAAATTTCTGCAGGGCCAGTATGCAACGTGCGCACATAGCCTAACAGTTTGCAATGCTTACAGCAGACTATCAGTAAGTCAAAAGGTCTGAGAAGCAGTAGATGCAAGTTGGAGAAAGCACTGGAGCTAGGAGAAACGATCGTAACATAATCTTAACAGGCTAAAGGGGGCTTTACACGCAGCGACATCGCAAGCGATGTCGCTCGTGAAAGCACCCGCCATCGTCGTTTGTGTGTCACGGGCAAATCGCTGCCCGTGGCGCACAATATCGCTAGTACCCGTTACACGTACTTACCTTCCTAACAACGTCGCTGTGGCCGGCAAACAGCCTCTTTTCTAATGGGGCGGTTCGTGCGGCGTCACAGCACCGTCACACAACAGGCGTCCAATTGAAGAGGAGGGGTGGAGAGCAGCCGCATGGAAGTCACACCCACCTCGTTGCCGGAGGATGCAGGTACGGTGTTGTTCGTCGTTCCTGGGGTGTCACATGTAGCGATGTGTACTGCCTCAGGAACGACATTTGGGAAATGGACGACGTGTCAACAATCAACGATTTGGTGAGTATTTTACATCGTTAGTGGTCGCTTGTACGTGTCACACACAACAACGTCGCTAACGAGGCCGGATGTGCGTCACGAATTCTGTGACCCCCAACGACATCTCGTTAGCAATGTCATTGTGTTTAATGGGGCCTTAACAGTTTGCAATGCTTACAGAAGATAATGGGTTAAGCAGTATGTCTGAGAAGCAATAGATGCAAGTTGTAAAAACACTGGAGTTAGCAGAGGTGATTGCAGCATAATTTTAACACTCTAAGGGGTACTTTGCACGCTGTGACATCGCTAGCTGATTGTAGCGATGCCAAGCGCGAAAGTCACCGCCCCCGTCGCAGATGCGATCTCTTGTGATAGCTGCCGTTGTGATTATCGCTACGGCAGCTTCACATGCACTTACCTGCCCTGCAATGTCGCTCTGGCCGGCGAACCGCCTCCTTCCTAAAGGGGTGGGTCGTGCGGCGTCACAGCGACGTCACACGGCAGGCGGCCAATAGAAGCGGAGGGGCGGAGATGAGCGGTGCGTAAACATCCCGCCCACCTCCTTCCTTCCTCATTGCAGGCGGGACGCAGGTAAGGAGATGTTCCTCGCTCCTGCAGCTTCATACACAGCGATGTGTGCTGCCGCAGGAATGAGGAACAACATCGTACCTGTCGCTGCAGCGAAATTATGGAAATGACCGACACTACACAGATCACCAATTTACGACGCTTTTGCGATTGTTTATCGGTGCATCTAGGCTTTACACGTTGCGACGTCGTTACTGGCGCCGGATGTGCGTCACTTTCGATCTGACCCCAACGATATCGCAGTAGCGATGTCGCAATGTGCAAAGTACCCCTAACAGTTTGAAAACTTACAGCAGATGAAGGGATATAGTAGGTCTGAGAATCAAGTTTTAGAAAGCACTGGAGCTAGGAGAGATGATTGCAGCATAATCTGAACAGTTTCTAAATAACAGTATGCAAAGCTTACAGCAGATGAAGGGATAATCAGTAAGTCTGAGAAGCAGTCGACGCAGGTTGTAGAAAGCACTGGAGTCAGTAAAGATGATTGCAGCATAATCTTAACAGTCTCTAAAGAACAGTTTGCAATACTTACAACAGATGATGGGATTATTATTATTATTTATTGACACCATTGATTCCATGGTGCTGTACATGAGAAGGGGGTTACATACAGAATCCATACACAAGTTACAATAGACAGACTGGTACAGAGGGAAGAGGATCCTGCCCCTGCAGGCTTATATTCTATAGGATTTTAGGGAGGAAACAGTAGGTGGCGTGTTGGTCGGGCAGCAGTTCCTGCTCGGTGGTGAGGTGTCAGTTCCGGTACGGTGATGAGGCAGTAGCTGTGGTGGTGGTGACGCAGTAGGGTCATTGGATATTATAGGCGTTTTTGAACAGATGAGTTGTCAAGTTCCGTTTGAAGCTTGCAAGTGTAGCAGATAATCTGACATGTTGAGGCAGCGAATTCCAGAAGACAGAGGATGCTCGGGGGAAGTCTTGGAGGCGGTTGTATGTGGAGCGAATGAGAGAGGAGGAGAGAAGGAGATCTCGGGAGGACCGGAGGGTACGTTTTGGAGTGTAACGGGAGATTAGTCCGGAAATATACGGAGGAGACATATTATGGACAGCTTTGTAGGTCTAGGGCATTGTATGGGACAAACATTAGCTCTGAGAAGCAGTAGATGCAAGTTGGAGAAGGCATTGGAGCTAGCAGAAATGATTGCAGCATAATCTGAACAATATAATACTTTGCAATGCTTACAGCAGATAATGGGTTACACAGTAGGTCTGAGAAGCAGGAGATGCAAGTTGGAGAAAGCACTGGAGTTTGCAAAGATGATTGCAGCTGAAGGAAGAGAATGGTGGTAAACAACAATACAAATAGCAACTGAACACAACATTGACTGAATACCACACATATTTGTGGCGCCCCAGCATCTGGTTGCCACAACAGTGTTGCCCGTCCAAAGGGTTAATGCTGAGCCTGGAGGTAATTGGGGAAGTCTATTGGCCAGTAAGTACCAACATTCAACACAGTTTCTCCCTCAGGCCAGCAGAGGGAGCTCTAAACCTGGAGTTCCAGGGAGCATTCCAAAAGCCTGACCTGGGGGAGGAGTTAGGTAGTCTGGGAGGGAAGTTCAAGGAGAGAGGAGCTGAGTAGTACGGTCTTGTGAGCTGGGGTTTGGAGCTAGGTTAGCTCGACCCAGGAAAGCAGGAGCCGTAGCGAGGCACGTAGAGAAGACTCTAGACGAGGACGGGTCAGAACCTGTTCGCCTCAGAAGAGCACGCGACAAAACATCAGACGTCGGAGTCTGTGGTTGCCAGGGTGTAAAACCACTCCCCGGTAGCCGAATCCAAAGGGCAGGAGGGCTGCAGGTCTCCTGGCCCCCATAAAGAACCCGAAGGCCCAGCTGCATCACAGGGGCTCGGTGTGGACTCCAGCAGAGAAGCACCAGAGAGGGCCTGCGCAGCCTACCACACGGGGAAAGGGACGTACCACAAGTCCCAGCAGCAAGAGGGCCACTGCTAAACCAAGATTGCAGGGTCATGTAGAAGCAGAGAAAGAGGAAAGAGCAGGGAGTAGGCCTCATTACTCGACTGGCCAAGAAGATCACCCCAGGTACTTCTAGGCCGACCGGATCACCCTTACCACCTGTGACGGTCTCCCAGGACTGAACTGTTGCCAAGTAAAAGAAAAGAAGGTAAAGAGACTGTTGTTTGTGTCGGTTCTTTACACTACCTGATTGGCCCTGCACCGCCCCCACCATTGCATAGACTTTCATAAGCACCAACGGTTGCCCCGGGGTACCGCTCCACCTGTGGGGAGCAGAACCATCCCATCTGCTAATCCATCAGCCCCGGAGGTCCCATCCAGCAGCGCCGGCTCCATAGCCGCAATCCACAGGTGGCGTCACAAATCTTCCATAAACTTTATTATAATCACCACCCCCACAGCCACCATATTAGTTGACCCCACCAGGGTCACGGAGTCGGGCCCTGCCACCGCTGACTACCCCCGGACTAGTCCGCCCCGACACCGGGTCACCCAGAGCCCTGGGGTGGTTGAGTCATATTAACCTTAAAAGGCTTTGGAAGATGATGTCGTTGAGATACGCCAAACAGTTTTTGAAATTTGATGCGGAGCAGAGCAAAGGGTGGCAGTCATAGGGAAAGGGTGCATAACACTTTACATGATCTATTTTTACATTGCTTCCTACGGGAAATCTCTAACTAATGGTTGGCCTGAGAAATTGTCAAGTTTTCTGCATCTTAAAATCGACACTAGTTGGTACTTAAAGATATTCCTGTTAATATTGTAATAAAATCATCATTATGTTGGGTTTTAATAGCAGTGGGCTGCCTTGGAAGACTAGCCTTCAAGCTAATGTCATTTGCAAGGGCAATATGTCTTTTTTTCCTCTCTGACTAACAGGACATTAGGCATAGAGTTCATCAGAACGCTGCATGTCAACCCCCTGGAGTCCTCATAAGATTTGGTCTTTACATGAGTCAGTGATGTGCCTATTAACTAATGAACTGATATGCTACTTTCTGATTATACTGGAAAACATTATGGTTGTACCCACTGTGTGTAAGTAATGATGCAGATGTCTTCATCAAAACTAAAATGCAGGAAACTTCGGACCTCATATTAGATATTCAGTCAATTCAAGGCTCTTGAGATTCATCGTGAAATGATGCCCCCATCAGGTCCTTTGTCACATATCATCATAGTCTTTGTCATATACTGAAACCAGTGAAAGAAAGTAATTTGTGTGTCGAAAGCTGGATTCCCAAATCCATGTTTGGTAGCCAAAATACAGACTATAATGCGTGGAGCGTACATGTGTTTCCTGACTTGATCTCGGCAGCCTTACAGGCATACATGAGGCTGTTGACTTCAGGTCATGAGACTTATGGCCGATCTATACTCAGACTTCATAACAGAGATGAATGAATTTCGCCATAAAAGGAACCTGTCTCCATGTTTTTCTCATACAAAGTATGGCAACTACCTGTATGCCCTTATATACAGCATTCTAGACTGAATGACTTCAAACCATCTTACACCCCTTCAATCCATTGTAAACTATGCTGCACGACTAATCCACTTGTGGCTGTGGGCTGCTATTTTTAGGCTGGGAAGGGGCAAATATCCATGGACCTTCCCAGCCTGATAATATCAGCCCACAGCTGTCTGCTTTAACTTTGCTGGTTATCAAAAATAGGGGAGACCCCACACTTTATTTAAATTATTTATTTAATCGCTTGGTTAAACAAGGCTAAAAACACCTTTTAGTGCCACATTAAAAGCACTAAAGAATGCAAATGTACAGATCCTGCTCTAATCAAAGCTCTCCTCCTACATCAACTCTCCCTGAACTGCTTCTAGAGGACAGTGGGCCGTGCCCTGCGCCCCCAAGTCTAATGTAAGACCTGATGATGTGATGCAGGCAGCCAATCACAGTAATGCTAGTAGCCAACATGGCTATGGTATTGCGGTATATTGCAGGCAATCCCTTCATGTTGATTGGCTGTCTAACGGCTGAGAAACATTGGGGCGAAGACTCAAGCATGGCGCTCAAGCATCCATGATACTCGATCGAATATCGAGTGTGTTCGAGCACCCTGATGCTCGATTGAGTATCAAGCAGTACCCAGCAAGCTCGCTCATCACTACTAATGATATGTATTGTACTTAAGGATATATTTTTTTTAAAGGCAAGAGTGGCATAAGCAAATAGGGAGTGGGTCCTTTGCATGTACAGCTCGCTCGGTTTTACCAGATAACATTTGCATAGTCCAGACACCCCCAATAAAACGACCTTAACAGATGTCAGGGTTTTTTTTGCTCTCAATTCACCTTTTTGTAGGCCTCACTTTTTCTGATGCGAGTATACACCATTTCCAACTCGCTTGGGTATACAATTAGCATTAAGGAAGTCTCACTCTCCACCTGCCCTGGAGTCTGCGCACAGGGAGTCTCCAGTTGCTAACCAGCATGCTCCAGAGTAAGTCTAATATGCCTGTCCAAAAAAAATCCAAGAAAAATCTAGCAATCCCAAACGATACAAAATTCCAAAACTTTAGTTCGCATTTTAAAATTCCATGGTTAGAACTCCATTAAAAGGGAAATAGATGACGCATTTCAGATCCAACTCATATATAATTCTTGGATTTTTTTGGATTGCTTCTTCTGGTGACCAGCTGGACATCCGTGCATCCCCTTCTCTACACCAGGAATTGCAGATGGTGGTGGAGTGGCTGATAAGTATTTTTTGTTTTACTAATATGCCTGTATGGCTCTAAACATTTTGCCACTGTTTGTTTTGCTTGGAAACTTTTATTCAAACCATCTGCAATTATGATTTTGCACCAAGAGTAGCTCAGGGACTCCTTCTTAGCCATTTTCAGTACAGTACTAACCATGATTTCCTCCCTCCATAGTCTTAGTACATCCGCAGCTTGACCTCTTCAGTGGTCCATCTCCGAGACCTGCACACCCTCCTTATTCTTGATTCTCCAAGCAACTCACTTCAATTTGTTCAGCCTGCACTCTCTCACTAACTCCTCCATTGCCTCTTCAACTCTCTCCTGCTTTTCTCTTCTTTTTGCAGGATCCTATAGGCCAAACCCAAACAATCCTCAATTATATACCCAAAATTATAGACCCAAACCCTCCTCAATTACATACCCAAACCCTCCTCAATTATATATCCAAACCCTCCTCAATTATATACTCAAAACCTCCTCAATTAAATACCCAAACCATCCTCAATTATATCCCCAAACCCCCCTCAACTATATGCCCAAACCCTCCTCAATTATATACTCAAACCATCCTCGATTTTTTGCCCAAACCCTCCTCAATTATTTACTCAACCCCTCCTTAATTATATACCCAAACAATCCTAAATAATATACCCAAATACTCCTCAATTATATAACCAAACCCCCCTCAATTATATGCCCAAACCCTCCTCAATTGTAAACCCAAACCCTGCTCAATTATATACACAAACCCTCATCAATTATATACTCAAAGCCTCTTCAATTATATACCCAAACACTACTCAATTATATAATCAGACCCTCCTCAGTTATATACCCAAATCCTTCTCAATTATATACTCAAAATCTCATCAATTATATACTCAAACCCTCCTCAATTATATACCTAAATCCTCCTCAATTATATACCCAAACCCTCATCAATTATTATACCCAAAGCCTCCTCAATTATACATGTGGCGCTCTGGGGTCTCGGTTGCCACAGGGAACTGCATTTGATTTGAAGTACTGCACTGATCCAGGTGAGAGGGGATTAATCGCTGGTGTCTGGAGCTTAACACAACATCCTGTGTTCATATCAAGTTACACAAGCAGGAGACTAGGTGCATTCACACTAAAATCAGGGCAGAGGTGGTTACCATGGCAGTGGGAATTCTCAGGCAGAGTGAGCCATCCCAAGGGTGGGGGCACTGGGAGTGAAGAGTAAGAGCAGACAGAAAATCAGTTCACTTCAGCTTGCGACCCAGATCCCCCTCAGGGGGTGACCGACCAGGCAGAACGGTCAGTCAGAGACACAGAAGGAGAGAGAGAGAGAGAGAGAGTACCAGGACATCATGGACTCGTAGAAGCTGGCAGACTGGAGGGAACTGGAACCGGGTGGACCGGGAGTAGCTACATACCGTCGGATGAGCCTGTGAGACTGAGGAGGACATGGCAGCCGAGGGGAAGCTTACTGAACCGCTCCCTTGGAGGCCGGCGCAGACAGGTTGCAGAGCCCTAGGATGGACCATACTATATGTTGCTCCATCAGATTATGCAGGGCCGCGGGTAAACTAGGTAGTCCCCCGGCTAACCCCATTTGGAATGGGACACAACGTGGAAGTGAAGTCTCCAAGTCACTTTACACCACGGGGATTCACACTACACTACGAGCGCAGAGGAGAAAGGTCTTACATGTTCACGGACACCGGTGGTTGCTCCTTGCTTACCCGGGATCGGCTCGGGCCCAGCACGACGGTGATTGGTACCCCGAGGGCCGCCTTCTTAAAGAACTGTAAGTAGAAGTTATAGACCCACAGACTCTTGCCAGTCACCACTGCAACCAGTGATGTTTCCCAGGGACCTTAAACCTCCTTCCATCCCCCCTTTTACACTGGACAACCTTGCACCCGTCATTACCTGTAGCCAACGGGGCCACGGAGCTGGCTCAGGCCAGTCACAGCAGAACCCATAAAACTACTGGCCCAGTGACGAGAAACCCCTTAGGCCCCGTGGGGCACTACATCTCCTCAAACCTTCCTCAATTATATACTCAAAACCTCCTCAATTATATATACAAACCCTCCTCAATTATATACCCAAACCTTTCTCAATTATATACCTAAATCCTCCTCAATTACATACTCAAACCCTCCTCAATTACAGTCTCTGACAGGAATTCTGTCACTTATCCATGTTATGTAAATAAAAGTTTTTAACCTGACTTTAAATTCAATCATTGGTTTCATAAATTACTCTTTTGAAAGATGAAACCCTCCCAAATTTGGTTTAGGTTATGAAAATAAAGTTACTGCAAAGCTGAAATATCGATCATTTAATGAACACAAAAAGGTCAGATTTTGGCAAGACAAAAGTTTTGTCGCCTTGTCATATAATGCACCCAGTCCTAGTTTACATCCTCACCTGTGCTCACTAAATGATCGGTTAATTAGTGGGTGTGTATAAAAATAAACCCAGCACCCCAGACCTTCACTTGAACTACAACTTGACCTCTGACAACATGCCAAACATCCACCCTGCGACCAAAGCCTTGATTATCAAGAGGCTGAAGACCAGATCCACTGCAGAGGTGGCTGGCACCTTTAAATGTGTCTCAGCATCAAGTACAAAGAATTAAAAAAAGATTTGAAGAGACTGGAGATTTTTCTGACAAGCCCAGGTCTGGCAGAATCCGCAAGACAACTGCTCAGGAGGAGTGTTTGTTGATTAGAAAATCCAAAGCCAGACCCTCTGCAGCAGAGCTCCAAAAGGCCTGGTCACCTCAAGTTCCTGTGTCAACTAGAACAGTTTGCAGGATTCTGTCCCGAAATGGCCTCCATGATCGAATCAGTGCCCAGAAGTCAGCACTAAACAAAAGGCAATTAAAAAACCGTGTGGCATTTGCCAAGTCCCACAGCCTGCTAAACAGATGGACGCTGGAAAAGTGGCAGAAGATGGATTTATCTGATGAATCTTCAGTTGAATTAGACCACAGCCACCGCAAATACTGCAGGAGACCTGCTGGAGCCCGTATGGATCCAGAAAACAGTTAAGTTTGGTGGTGGAAAGATCATGGTCTGGGGTTACATTCAGTATGGGGGTGTGCGAAACATTTGCAAGGTGGAAGGCAATATCAATAGCCTAAAATATCAAGAAGTATTAGTATTACATTACCAATCATAAAAGGGGTCAAATTCTGCAGCAGGATGGTGCTCCTCTCATACATCCATCTCTACAACAAAGTTCCTCCTGGCAAAGAAGATCAAGGTGCTCATGCTCAAGGACTGGCCAGCCCAGTCACCAGACATGAACATCATTGAGCATGTTTGGGGTAGCATGAAAGAGGAAGCTTGGAAGACAAAACCAAAGAATCTAGATGAACTCTGGGAGGCATGTAAGACTGCATTATTTGCTATTCCTGATGACTTCATCAGTAAATTGTATGAATCATTGTTGAACCGCATGGATGTGTACCGCCCCGCACTCGGCTGTAGCCGAGCCGCTTGGATCCGGGCTCATTGGTGGGTGGCTCGAGCGCCTCCGGACCCGGAGTCACTTCGCTCTGAAAGGGGATGTTGGCGCTTTTGGTGGGGGTTAGGTAGGTGCACGGCCGGAGACGCGCTCGAGTTCGTGACACCCCCCACGGGATGTGGTGAAGGTAGACACCACCGCTGCAGTTACGGGGCATCCGGGGGAGATGGTAGTGCAGCAAGATGTTAACCCCCTTCGTGGGCAGGGATGGTGGCCCCGGGGCCCGTTGGGCATAGCTGGGCGGTGCACGGCTGGATGGCACCATTGTACTCACTGTTATTGATACACACAAGTCTCTGGTAAACCAAGTTGATGGTGGTCGGTGGCCGCAGCTGGCTGCGTCTGGTCCCCCACCCGGTTCGGTGGTCTTGGCCTTTCTCCTGCACCGTGTTGTGTATTTGGGCTGCCTGCGCTTCAGCGACGGGAGTCCGCTCCCCGGCTTTGTGTACGTCAGGAGAGAACTTTTGCCCGAAGACGCTGGCCCGTGGGATCTCTCTGTCTGTGCGGTGGCTTTCTATCCCCCTCGGTGGGCTGTTGTCTTCAGTCGGGACTTGGGTGGGAAAGGACCTATAGTCCAGACCGAAATCAGTTAATTAACTCAGTCCAGTGGATTCTGGACCTCGTTTCAGGGTCTGATTATCCCCCTGTGTGCTCCGGTTTCTGAGTTGGTTCCCCGGGTCGGAACCAGCGGGCCACTACCCTATCCTGGTCCACCATGGTTCCACTGAGCTGTCTTCCTGGCTCCTACAGGCTAAGGCCATCGTTTGCCTCCTAGCCCAAGGTGCCCGGGCTCCAACCCCGGCACCTTTCAGACTCCTTCCACAACTACTACTCAACTCAAACTGACTCTGTTTCCTGCCTCAGGCCCTCTGATCTCCTTGGTGGGCGTGTCCAACCGCCTGGCTCCGCCCCCTTGTGTGTTCATCAAGCACTGAGGGAGGTGACTAGGTTTTAATGGTTGGCTAATGTTACCTTATTGGGGGACAGGTGTTGTGCGGGGGTCTATCTGTGACTACCTGACTAGTCCAGGGCGTCACAGATGCAGTCCTTCAAGCTCATGGAAGTCACACAAAATATTAAATATGGCTCTAATAGCACCACAACTTCATTCACCAATGTTATGCAACATATCTTTGTATTAGAAGTTAATTATTTGTTTGAATTTCACATTACTTTCTGTGGGCGACAAAACGTTTGTCTTGCCAAAATCTGACCTTTCTGTGCTCATTAAATGATCAATATTTCAGCTTTGCAGCAACTTTATTTTCATAACCTAAACCAAATTTGGGAGGGTTTCAGCTTTCAAAAGGGTAATTTATAAAACCAATGGATGAATTCAAAGTCAGGTTATGAGCTTTTATTTACATAACATGGATAAGCGACAGAACCTCTGTCAGGGACTGTATATACCAAAACCCTCCTCAATTATATACCCAAACCCTCCTCAATTATATACCCAAACCCTCCTCAATTATATACCCAAACCCTCCTCAATTATATACCCAAACCCTCCTCAATTATATATTCAAACCCTCCTCAAGAATATACCCAAACGCTCCTCAATTATATACCCAAACCCTCCTCAATTATATACCCAAACCCTCCTCAATTATATACCCAAACGCTCCTCAATTATATACCCAAACGCTCCTCAATTATATACCCAAACTTTCCTCAAGTATATACCCAAACCCTCCTCAATTATATACCCAAACCCTCCTCAATTTATATACCCAAACCCTCCTCAATTATATACCCAAACCCTCCTCAATTATATACCCAAACCCTCCTCAATTTATATACCCAAACCCTCCTCAATTATATACCTAAACCCAGGGCTGCCACTAAGAATTTCAGGGCCCCATACTGGCAAAAGTTCGGCGCCCCCCTTGAGGCTCCAGCCCAGCTCCGCCTCCAGCCAAGCTCCGCCTCCAGCCCAGCTCCGCCTCGAGCCCACAAATCTTCCACAGTCCCACCGCCATTTTTGGAAAAACTTCACTTCTGCACTACAGCCACAGCAATCACATATTAACCCTTCACATTGAACACTGTATCACACACAGCCATCAGATTTTGTTTTGGTCAAAAGATTTTTGTAAGCCTTGTCACCACAACAAGGTGGACTCTTTTGGCCGGGCCCTACTCTAACTTTTTTTTTTTTTTTTAAATCTAACTTCTTTGGTATATAATTATTTTCGGTATATCTATTTTTTTTCTTTAAGGGAATGTGTCACATACAGTTTTTAAAGTAATTGAAATCAAATTGTGATAATGCAGACTTGTGGATTTAGACCTAACAACCCCTTCAAAGGGAATCTGTCACCAGGTTTTTAACACCTAATCTGAGCGCAGCATAACATAGGGGAAGAGATCCTGATTCCAGCAATTGTCACTTATTGGGCTGCTTAGTATAGTTTTGATAACATCACTGGTTAATCAGCAGGAGATTATCATTACAGGGCTACTCGTCATGCTGCAGGTAGTCCAGCATATTCATGAGCTCTGTATAATTGCTAGATCTGCAGCAGAGAAACCATTGATTTTATCACAATGAAAGCTAACAACCCAGTAAGTGACACATCGCTGGAATCAGGGTATCTGTCTCTACATTATGCTGCTCTCAGATGGGGGAGCAAAAACCTGCTGACAGATTCACTTTAAGGCTCTTTCAGCAGATAGATAGAATTATAGATAGATGGTTAGGTAGATAGATAGAATCATAGATAGATGGATATGTGGTGCCCCTGAGGCTTCAGTCACCACATGGTACTGCACCTCACTTAAGGTGCAGTACTCGCAGTACTCATCCTGGATCCAGAGGAGGTCGGTACCAGTTCCACAACACAAACTCATATACACAACCAGGTTGCCCTCCCCATTCGGAACCAGGCTAGGGTTGGGTCTTAAAGGTAGTCACCAAACATGGGGGGCGGCCACCCACTAGTGACAGGGAACCGGGGGAGGAGCAGCCTCCACGGGGAGTTAGAAGCTTACACAACAGTTAGAGTGTTCTCCAGCAGGAGAGAACAGGAGCGGGACCGGTGCGGTTCAGGGTGCAGAGCCTTAGGGTGGAACAGACTTCACGTTGTATCACCAGAATCTGCAGGACAGGGGGATTGCAAGTCCCTCTGACCACCACGAGATCCCGGAGCACAGTGCCACATAGGGTCCGGAGTCGTGATTACAGTCAAGCCCCACAGCGGCCCCGCGTCACCTACACACGGGACAGGAGCTAACACTACACAAACCAGGGTCCCTAAGCAGCTTCAGGCCACGGGGATCCATCTTTAAAGGCACAAGAAGGGAGGGCCCATCGACCACTGTACCAGTTCTAACCTCCAATGGATCTGGGATCGGCTGGGGCCCATCACAGCTGGAACCACAGTAGCTGATTCAGCCTTTTGATTGCCGTCGCCCCGCGCTTCAGCGCCAATGGCAACTACTCTCCTCATCATCCTCCCTGGGGCCCCGCTCCACCTGTGGGGAGCAGAACCATCCTTGCTGCAACACCATCCGCCCCGAAGGACAGCGTCAGCAGCGGCGGCTAATCCCTGGCCACGTACCACAGGTGGCGTCACAAGACTATCATCCTCATCATTCCCCACCATCATCCAAAGGTGTGGGGGGGTCACAGCAGGTGGGGGGTCACCGCAGGTGGGGGGGTCACAGCAGGTGGGGGGGTCACAGCAGGTGGCGGGGGTCACAGCAGGTGGGGGGGTCACAGCAGGTGGGGGGGTCACAGCAGGTGGGGGGGTCACAGCAGGTGGGGGGTCACAGCAGGTGGGGGGGTCACAGCAGGTGGAGGAAGGTGAGAAGTGGGAAAGGGGGCAGCAGATGAGGGAGGGGAGCAGCGGCTGATGGGGGAGGCGGTGGCAGATGGCGGGGACGCAGCAGATGGGTTCAGTGATGCTGGATCAGGGGCAGTGACTGCTGGGGCAATGGCGGCGGCTGAAAGGAGACAGTGTCTGTACCTTACCGATGGCTCTCCTCGAACAGCTTCCACAGTCGCCAGAGTGACGCTGAGGGGGCGGTCTCCGGGCCCAGATCGACAGTGATTGGAGAGATTGGTCACAAGGCCGGTCTCTCCAATCAGAGCTTGGGGCGGGTGAAACTGAGGTCACCCAGCTCCAGCCAATCATCGGTGCTACAGCTGCACTGAACATGGCTGGATTTTAATGTTTTAGCCATTTTCAATGGCTGAACATTACAGTTGCTGTGATTGGCTGAGCGGCGTTCGTCAGCCAATCACAGCCTCCTTAGGTCCGGGGAGGAGACACCACCCCTCCTGAGGTCAGGCAGAGGGCCCCTCCTCCCCGAATCTAAGATATTTGCAAAGCGATCGCAGCTACCAGGGCTGCGATCTCGCCATGACGTACTGGGTACGTCATGGGTCCTTAAGTACCAGGGAGCTATGTCATACATAGTACGTCATAGGTCGCTAAGGGGTTAACATATTTTCAGGCTCTAGGGGCCCGCTCCCGCTTGGGGCCTCTCTGCGACTGCAGGTGCTGTAAGTGCAACGTCCCCGCCCCCTGCCCATGGGGCCCGGTGAGAGGAATGAAAGGGGAGGGGCTCAGGCTGTCAGCGTGTCTGGGCCCCCCCTCCTGCTCACTGCACGGCCAGCCCTGCAAAATGTACTGTCAATGCCCCCCACCCCTGGGGCCCGGTGAGCAGAGGAATGAAAGTGGAGGGACCTGTCAGCTGGTCCGGGCACACCCTCCTGCCTGCTGCTCACCGGGCCCAGTACAGAAGTCCCAGTATTAATGCCCTGATGGCGGCCCTACCCAAACCCACCTCAATTATATACACAAACCCTCCTCAATTATATATCCAAACCCTCTTCAATTATATACATGTTGCGGGTGGGGAGGATGCCGCCGCTGTGCTCGCTCGCTAACGCTCGGGTCCAGCGCTGCTGCGGCTGCTGCTGCTTGGTGGCTCGAGCGGTGGGCCAGATACGGGGACTCGAGCGGCGCTCCTCGCCCGTGAGTGAAAGGGGTGGTTGGTTTGGGGGATTTAGTCCGTGATGCCACCCACGGGTTGTGGTGAATATGGGCACCACCGCTGCTGATGACGGGGATCCCGGGAGCGATGGTAGGGAGCAGCTGGGATGTTGTTTTCCCCCTCCGTGGGTAGGGGTCGGTGGTCCCGGGGCCCTGTGGTGTGACGGGGAGGCAGGGTAGGTGAGGTGCAGGGTTTCAGGGACAGCATGGTGCGGTGCCGGATGGCACGGGTGTACTCACTCAGTAAGAGATACACAAAGTCCTCGGTAAACCAAACGGCTGGATGGACGGGTCCCGCAGCCAGCTGCAGTGTCTCTCCCCGGACAGGTGAGGCGGCTGTCTTTCCCTGCACCTTTGTGTATTTGTTTGACTACGGTGGATCCCCAATGGTAGTCCGGTCCATGGTGTATGGATGCCGGAGGGGCCCATTTGCCCGCAGGCGCTGGCCCTTGGGTCTCTAGCCTTAGGCGGTAGCTGTATACCCTCACGGTGTGGGCGATTGCCTTCTATCGGGTCTTTGGCTGTTAGGAAATCCCTGGGGTTCCGGTCATACTCGGATTTGACTATTGTCGGCGGCTCCAAGCCTGGTCGGGGTCCGATGGCCCTGCCTGTGTGTGCTGGCTTCACTTCGCTCCCCGGTAGGTACCAGCGGGCCAACGCCCGACCCCGGTCCTACGGTTCTGCGTTGCTTCACCACTCCTGCAGACGGCCACCACCGTCTGCCAACCTTGTTGTTAGTACCTGGGCCACAAACCCAGACACCCAAGTGTTTATCCTCACACTTCAAACTCCAAACTCATTCTGTCACTTTTCCCGCCTCCAGGCCTGTGAACTCCTTGGTGGGTGGGGCCAACCGCTTGGCTCCGCCCCACCTGGTGTGGACATCAGACCCTGGAGGGAGGCATCAAGGGTTTTGTGTTTGGCTAATGTTACTGTCTAATGAGGGTGGGGGTGTTTGTGTGTTACCTGTGATGACCTGGCTAGTCCAGGGCGCCACATTCCCCCTTGGTGAAATGCAGACCGTCCGCGGGCTGCCCGTCCATCACCGGTTTTATTATTTTTCAAAACTGTAAAATATAAATTAACATGTTAACATTTCAAACATAAGCATTTTTGTTAGGTCACTTCAAATGTTACACATATAAAACACATTTTTAATAATAACGGACAGACGGATGTCTTCCGCTCTCCCACCCAAGCAACCTAGCCCTGATGCTGCCCCTAAGAAGTGGGCAGCACCCCTTGGCCCCAGTCCAGGTTCAGGCTGCCCGAGCGGGAACGGTTACGGTTACTCGCACCCGGCTGTCACTTCAGGGGACCCCACGTCCAGGGGGACCCCAGACCCCCGGAGGATGGCCACCGGTCCTGGTGGTGGCCGGGCCCCAGCCTGCTCTGCTGCGGGCCCTTCCTCCAATCTGCCTCTCCGGAGGCGGCAACGGTTTCCATCCCAACACTTACTTACAAACCCACAAGTTTGTGAGTGGCCTGCCAGTTCTCGGCCATGTCCATGAGTAGTTCCTCATGTGGGTAGTTAAAACACAGAGAGTCCCTCCGGGGAAAACTTGCCGGCAACAGCCGGAATAATCACACAGATAATCAGATGAAAAACTCGGTTGATTTTTGTCATTCATTTAAACTGCTGAGGGTCCCAACGGGGACAACTTGCTTGCAACGGAGGATCGCTGCCACTACTTGAGGTCGTACTCGTCTAGGACCTCTTCCAGCTCAACATCCGGACGGCTTGGTGGAGGAGGAGGGGCGCTTCCTTTGCTTAACGTCCAGGGCGAACCAGCCCCTCTCCCCGCAGTGGCGGGTGTAAGTCACCAGGTCGTCTGGAAATAGGTCGCGACCTGGGTGGCCCGTGGGGAGGTGTGAGTTAACATCGCAGCGGGCCACAAACACTTCAGCCTCCAGGCCCAGCTCGTATATGAATCCGAACCCCCTCCGCGTGTCAAACTATCGGACTTGGCCTTCGTACACTGGGCCCCGCACACGAAAGGTGGCATGATGGAGTGCATCTTTTTCTTTAATCACTCACGCCATTACTTCGGCCCTCTACTGCTCTCTGGCGGCAATCTCCCGGCCCAACGGGTTTGGTTCCCTGTCCCAATAAGGGACGTTGGCAGGCCCCTGCGCCCGGGTCGGGCTCCGCTGGACCGCGCCCACACCGGCCACTACCGGTACTCTCTCGTGGGGGTTCTGCGGTGACATGGCCTGGACTGCTGCTTTGCAGTGGCGGCCCGGCGCAGCCTCAGCCAAGGCGGGGGATTCAGGGACGGTTGGGCCTTCGGGCCGGCAGCGGCCGGTTCTTCCACGGCCGGGCGGACTGCCGGAGCCGGGACGGTCTCGGGTGCGGCCACTTCCGGGGCCGACGGCTTCTCGTCGCGGACGGCTACTTCCCGCGGGGCCTTCCATGGCAGCGGGGGGGGACACAGGCCGTTCCCGAACAACGCCCCCAGGTCAGTCCTCTAGGGCGGACGGGTTGGATTCCGCTACTGGTGTTGGGGGTAGCGGACCGAGCGGAGAGGGACAACAGCAACCGGTAAGGGTGGCGGGGGAGGCAGGAGGGTGAGCGGGCGCAGGCCGGACCCCTCAGCCGCAGCGGCCGGTCCTTCTCGGACACAGGGGCGTGGGTCACTTACCCGCTCCTCCAACTCTGCCTCCACCTCGCGTCTCCACACGGCCACCGTCACTTCCTCCATCTCGGCCACCCAGCGCTCCATCAAGAACCGGACCTGGGCTTGAAGGCGGCAGCACATTTGTGCGGTCCGGGCTTCCACCCACGCCGCTGTTCCTGGCGTGGGCTCGGGGCTTTCCGCGGTGCCGGACGGATGGGACATCGTGCGCAGCAGTTTTCCAGGAACCAAAAGTTTGCAGAGTCCTGGCGTCCCCGCTTTTATAGCCTCGGCTACATTAGGCAGACACACACCCGCCCCCCCTTGGTTCTCTTCAGCACTTCCGTTTGTTGGGGGCGGAGCTTCGCTTTCACGCCTTTCCTGCTCGGAGAAGACGCTCGAGCGGGAAATTTTCGCACCAAGATGGCGGCGCTTCAAAATTTTCGGCCGGACACCGCCGGCGGAGATCACAAGGCGCATTTCTACTAGTAAGTAGATGGGTTCAATCCTATTCGTGACGCCAAGTTGTCGCTGCTGCTGGTCGCTCGCCAACGCTCAGGTCCGGCGCTGCTGCGGCTGCTCGGTGGCTCGAGCGGTGGTCCGGATCCGGGGACTCGAACGGCGCTCCTCGCCCGTGAGTGAAAGGGGTGGTTGGTTTGGGGGATTTAGTCCGTGACACCACCCACGGGTTGTGGTGAAGATGGGCACCACCGCTGCTGATGACGGGGATCCCGGGAGCGATGGTAGGGAGCAACTGGGATGTTGTTTTCCCCCTCCATGGGTAGGGGTCGGTGGTCCGGGGCGCGGTGGTGTGATGGAGAGGCAGGGTTGGTGAGGTGCAGGGCTGCATTGACAGCGCGGCGCGGTGCCGGATGGCACAGGTGTACTCACTCAGTAAGATATGCACAAAGTCCTCGGTAAACCAAACGGCTGGATGTCTCTCCCCGGACAGGTGATGGCGGCTGTCTTTCCCTGCACCTTTGTGTACTTGTTTGACTACGGTGGATCCCCAACGGTAGTCCGCTCCCCGTTGTATGGATGCCGGAGAAGCCCGTTTGCCCGCAGGTGCTGGCCCTTGGGTCTCTAGCCTTAGGCGGTAGCTGTATACCCTCACGGTGTGGGCAGTTGCCTTCTATCGGGTCTTTGTCTGTTAGGAAACCCCTGGGGTTCCGGTCACACTCGGATTTGACTATTGTCGGCAGCTCCAAGCCTGGTCGGGGTCCGATGGCCCTGCCTGTGTGTGCTGGCTTCAGTTCGCTCCCCGGTTGGTACCGGCGGGCCAAAGCCCGACCCCGGTCCTACGGTTCCGCGTTGCTTCACCACTCCTGCAGACGGCCACCACCGTCTGCCAACCTTGTTGTTAGTGCCTGGGCCACAAACCCAGACACCCAAGTGTTTACTCCTCTCACTTCAAACTCCAAACTCGTTCTGTCACTTTTCCCGCCTCCAGGCCTGTGAACTCCTCGGTGGGTGGGGCCAACCGCTTGGCTCCGCCCCACCTGGTGTGGACATCAGACCCTGGAGGGAGGCAACAAGGGTTTTGTGTTTGGCTAATGTTACTGTCTAATGGGGGTGGGGTGTTTGTGTGTTACCTGTGACGACCTGGCTAGTCCAGGGCGCCACATACACAAACCCTCTTCAATTATATACCCAAACCCTCCTCAATTATATACCCAAACCCTCCTCAATTAAGTGGGGAGACGGGTTAGTGCTACAGCCAAGCTTCTGCCCAAGCTCTGCTTTAGACACCAAACTCTTTTTTTAAAAACAACCCATGTGTTTTGTAGTTAAATTGTGTTTTCAGCTAGCACCTGTTCACACCTGTTGGATGATCGGGTCAGTTTTTTTGATATATCTGTAATGCATGTCTTTTTGATTGAGCTCTCCAGCAGGCTGTGTTCATTCCCCTTAAGGCCCTGTGCGCACTTACCGTTTTTTCCCGCGGATTTCCTGCGGTTTTGCTGCATGTTTCGCTGCAGAAAATGTTCATAACATCTCTGCAGTGAATCACCAGCAAAACCTATGGAAAAAAAAATGCTGTGCGCACTATGCGGAATTTGACAGCTGCATGTTTTGCTGCGGGATTCCCGCAGCAAAAACAATTGCATGTCACTTCTTTTCCGCACGTCGCTGCGGGATTTCACTCCATTGACTGCCATATAATCGTGAAATCCCGCAGGGAATAACGCAGGCAGCAAATTCTGTGCGGTTCATTGCATTTTCCTGCGTTATTCCCTCCGGTATTTCGCGGTTTACCTGCGGTAATGTACATCGCTGTCTGCGGTTTGCAGGGAAGTGATGTCATTATGACAAGAAGAGGAAGCGGAGCAGAGAGTAAACACACACACATCACAGACACAGACATATAGAATACACATAGAAAGCAAACGGAAATATATAAAAAAAAACACGTGGGCTCCGCCGTATTTTTACCATCCATCCAAGGTAAGCACACAGCGGCGGCCCGGAATTCTCAGGCTGGGGAGGGCAAGGGGCATGGTTAATGTCCCCCGCCTCCCTCCAACCTCCCGCAGCTGAGAATATCAGCCGCAGCTGCCCCGGGACTGTCGCATCCATTATGCGGCAGTACCGGAGTGTCCCCAGCTCTTCCTGCTGCTGTGATGCGGTGGCAGACAGGGTAATATAAGGAGTTAATGGCGGCGGATCACCGCCACTAAGTCCAGGCTTGATCATGGCAGCGTCTATGAGACAGCTGACATGATCAACCCGTAAGTAAAGTGAAAAAACACACCGAAAAATCCTTTATTTTAAATAAAACACAAAAAAGCCCCTTGTTCACCCGTTTATTAACCCCCCCGAAACACACCGCTCTGGCGTAATCCACGTCCTGCGATGCTTGCATCCAGCCGCGACTGACACAGCGCTGAATGCAGCCTCGCAACGAGACAGCAGAGGTAACCACAGGGCATTTCCCACGGCCGGTAATTTGAACTCACTACCGACCGTGAGAAATGCAGCGTGTGCTCACAGGGACTCTCTGTCTCTATCTATCTATCTAACTATCTATCTATCTATTCTCTCTATCTATTTATCTGTCTGCTATCTTAGAAGGAAATTACTTTTTTTTTTCTTTTTTTCAATGTGCTTTTTTGCATTGAATGCATTAAAGCACATCATACCAACCCGCATGCGGCAAAACCGCGGCAATACCGCAAACAATACCGCGGTAAAACCGCAGCAAACCGTGGCAAACCACATGCGGTTTTCGGGTGCGGTTTGTCGCGTTTTTTTTACCATGGGTGTGGTATTCTTTCAGTGCTTGCGGAATTTTCTTGAGAAAATTCCATTTTCCAGTGCGCACAAAGCCTTATAGCTGGATCCTAGCTGCAATGCCAGAGTTCCCTTATTCATTGTTAGCATTCTAGAGTGCAGCTGTATGTGTTTTGTAGTTATATTGTGTTTTCAGCTAGCACCTGTTGTTTTGCCAAGTATTTAAAGGGATCAGAAATGGCTTTAAAGAAGATTATTTTTATTATAATGATTCCATGATTTCAGAAAATAGGAAATAGTGTGCTATTGCGTACACTTTTGCATAATATAAATCACAAAGGTAAAGCACTTATGTAGCACCCCTGAAACCATCAGGGTGCTACAAGGTTCTGCATCCCCACAAGGATGCAGGGCCTACCCCCTTAGGGACCCAGGACCCCAGTGCCGGGAACACCAAAAACCCAGGTAATCCCAATTTTCCCCAACAATCCCCCATACAATAGTACCCAGCTAGGGTGGGATCAATGGATGGCCGCCTAGAGGTGGAGCCACTCCAGTCCACTAGTTGACCAGGTGGGAGGGGCAGACTGTGGAAAGTATGCGGGAAGACAGGAGACAAAATATGTGTGTCTGTTGTAAGTGTCAGACCGCAGGAGTGTGAAGGTGGAAGCAAAGTGACGTCCTGGCTCGGGTTGACGGTGACCTGGTACCCAGGAGAAGTAGTTGCCGGTGGAGTATGGTGGAGTACTCCCGGAACTACGCACTGACGGGGTACAGTACCCTAGGACAGGAAAGAGCTTGAAGCAGACCTATTAACACCTGCACAGCAAAGGGGACCATCAAACAACTTGCTGACCCTAACAAATCCGAAGACTCAGTAGCAAAGGGAGAACCAGGGACAGGACCAGAGACTCCAACCCCACAGGGTTAACGCTACCGTCAGGAGGACAGAAGTGGACAAACCACAGAATGGGGACCCCCAGTTGTTCTATACCACGGGGAGCCACTTACCAGAGACAGGTGCAAGGGAAGAAGGTACCAGAGAACCAGACTGGCACTGGGATCAAGGGGACCTGGAGGCGAAACCAACTGGCCTCAGGCAACCAATTAACATCTGCAGAAAGGGAGTAAACCAGTTGCACTGAACACCTGTGTGGACTCCTTCTTCCGACACCCACTGCACCATACACCCGCTGGGACAAAACCCTACTAGCAGAGAGTCTACCATTCTAGCTGCCAATACCACCGGACCCAGTAGAAACATTCTGCAGCGGCGGGTCCCTACACTTAGCAGCAACACCGCAAGTGGCGTCACAAGTGCACATTATCATATTCTCCCCTATAAATATCCTCATTACAAAAAGGGCCCAGGGCACAGAACCAGGTAACCACCACCACCGTGACATCCCCAATAGAGACTTTGCTGGGAACCAAGTACCCCATATCCCTGGGTGCTACGTTACACACTACATAGTAAAAACTTCACTAGGAGTTACGCGCATCATCTGTCCAGGAGTATCAGTTGCGAGATGCAAAAACATTCTCCTGGGATCCACACTGTGGTGTCACGTCATCCCCATCACAGGTTAACAGTCTTCTGACTTCGCTGTAATCTTCACTAGTTTATATCTTACTTGAAAACAAATGCTCGCATAACCAATTGTTACAGAAACTCTTAACAGGTTCCATTTGTCCAAAATAGTATCCCTCTTCTGAGTGGCCAACTCTTCAGATGTCAATCTACAATCTACTGAACAAACACGTCACTGGATGAGACATGCTAAAGGCTCCTGGTTTCAGACGTTTTACCATACTATAAACACGTACATTCTCACTATACATTGATAAGAGAACTATGAGGTACTGATTGATACTATAAGCATATACTTTTTCACTAAATATTGATAAGAGCTATATCTCCAAGTGTCTTGGAAAATTACAGAAAAAGAAGCTAATATAAACTAAACTCTTACAGTCTAATATCTTAAAGGGTTTCTTAAAGACAGACGATCAATATGGATTCCTGATGGCTAATAACATCTTCGCGCTATACCTGTTCACACCTGTTGGATATTGGGGTAAGTCTTTTTGATATATTCATAGGCATACACAAAACATTTTCTTTGATCGTGCTCAATCTTAAATCCCCGTCACATTTAGCGACTTACCAGTGATCCCGAAAACGATGCGACCTGATAAGGGTCGCTGGTAAGTCGCTGGGAAGTCGCTGGTGAGATGTCACACAGTCAGACCTTACCAACAACGCAGTAGCGACCTGTATAACGATCTCTGTAGTCATTGGGACCCTGTCACACAGTGTCAAACATAGCGATGCGTCCTGCCCAGCAGAACATCGCCTTTGAAAAAAATGGTCCAGGACATTCAGCAACGACCGGCGACCTCACAGCAGGGGCCAGGTCGTTGCTGGATGTCACACACAGCGACATCGCTAGCAAGATTGCTGTTGTGTCACCAAACCCGTGATGCGATGTCGCTTAGTGAGACGTGGCCTTTAGTCTCTGGTGGTCAATGTGGTCAATGGAACCAATGGAGTTCTGAGGTACTCTGTGGCCTAAGACACACGGCATGAAAATCGTACTGAGTGGAATGCGATAAAACATCGCATTCCACTCGAACCAATATTAACCTATGTCCCAGCACCCATGAGCGATTATTTTCTCGGCCCCAATCGGACCGAGAAAACAATCTCAGCATGCTGCGACTGTAATGCGAGACTCTTTCTCTCGCACCCCACAAGTCTATGGGGAGAGAGAAAAATCGCACTGCACTCGCATACACCAGTGTACCGCGAGTGCAGGCAAAGAATGGCAATAGCCGGCTACGGAGGTGAGAGGGAGAGAAATCTCTCCCTCTCCTCCGTGCCTGTGTGCCCCTCCTCATTGCTGGCCCACCCCTCCTCAGCACCGGCCCGCCCCTCCTCAGTGCCGGCCCTCCCCTCCCCAGTGCCGGCCCGTCCCCCGCAGCTGAGGTCCGATCGCATGATCGGACCTCAGTCGCAGTGACACTCGCATGACACTCGGCTCTGCTGTGCTGCCAGCGTGAGCCGAGTGTCATGCGAGCATCGCATTAGTCCCCATGTGGCTCCGGCCTGTGGCTCAGTTTGGTGTTGGTTACCCCAAATAAAAGTGGTAAAATGATAATAAATGGTGGAGGTCAATGGAGGTGGTGCATACTGTTTCTCATTCCTGTTTTCTATTGTTCCACCCACTAACTAAACAAAAGAGGACAAAAACTTTTGGTCTTCTACATGAGCCTTATTTCCAAGGAAAGCTTATTTTTGTATATCAAGATCTATATTATATAATTTATGGTAGACCCAGAACGTGCCCTAGAGGGTTAAGTAAGGGATTTCCAAATGACATAATCTGTAGACAGTTGTTTGCAGAGCAGATTAGCTATTTTGCTGCCAAAAGGTTCTGTAATCCCTTTGCAAAGCATGCGGTGCGCTGCAGGGGTTAAGCAGCTCTCTGCCACTTTCTATTTCAGAGATCATGTTCTGGCAATTATTTAGATGACATTTATTAAACAGCAGCGAGCTCCAGGCACCTCCATTAGGGATCGCAGTATTGGAATAAAAAAAAAAAGTTGCGCTTCCAGCTAGAAATAGCCATCAGTATAATCAGTCTCATTTCACGAACCCTTTGAAAAACGAACAAATGAACGAAAGAAATGAAACACAAAAGGAATCTGAATGAGTTGGATGGCGCACGTCAGCAGTTCTACTCCAATGGGCACGGCTAGCGTTTGGCAGCTGCAAATAATATCCCACCCACAAACAGCTCCATTAGGAACGTTCTGTGTTGTCAAACATTATAACCAGGAGCTGAGCTCGGGAAAATTATGAAGAATTCATCAGAGAGCAGATGACTCGTTCGCTGAATTACAATAATAGATCATGAGTGAAGAGAGGAAAAGATGAGGTTGTGCTTCCAAGTGTGCAGATTCTAATCCTTGAATGAATAGACACTTGGAAATCGTTATTTAGAGATGGACTAGTAAACCTGGTACTATATAGTCCAACCCCACCCTCACACCACCATAGCTCCCAACCCTTCCGGATTCAGCAGGACTGTCCCAATGGGCTAGTAAACCTGGTGTCATATAGTCCAACCCCACCCTCATCACCATAGCTCCCAACCCTTCCAGATTCAGCAGGACCGTCCCAATGGACTAGTAAACCTGGTGCCATATAGTCGAACCCCACCCTCAACACCATAGCTCCCAACCCTTCCGGATTCAGCAGTACTGTCCCAATGGACTAGTAAACCTGGTGCCATATAGTCCAATCCTACCCCCACCACCATAGCTCCCAACCCTTCCGGATTCAGCAGGACTGTCCCAATGGGCTAGTAAACCTGGTGCCATATAGTCCAACCCTGCCCTCATCACCATAGCTCCCAACCCTTTCGGATTCAGCAGGACTGTCCCAATGGACTAGTAAACCTGGTGCTATATAGTCAGACCCCGACCCACCACCATAGCTTCCAACCCCTCCGGATTCAGCAGGACCGTCCCAATGGACTAGTAAACCTGGTGCCATATAGTCCAACCCTGCCCTCATCACCATAGCTCCCAACCCTTTCGGATTCAGCAGGACTGTCCCAATGGACTAGTAAACCTGGTGCTATATAGTCAGACCCCGACCCACCACCATAGCTCCCAACCCTTCCGGATTCAGCAGGACTGTCCCAATGGACTAGTAAACTTTGTGTCATACAGTCCAACCCCACCCCCACCACCATTGCTCTCAACCCTTCCGGATTCAGCAGGACTGTCTCAATGGACTAGTAAACCTGGTACCATATAGTCCAACCTCGCCCCCACCACCATAGCTCCCAACCCTTCCAGATTCAGCAGGACTGTCCCAATGGACTAGTAAACCTGGTGCCATATAGTCCAACCCCGCCCCCACCACCATAGCTCCCAATCCTTCCGGATTCAGCAGGACTGTCTCAATGGACTAGTAAACCTGGTGGCATATAGTCCAACCCAACTCTCATAACCATAGCTCCCAACCCTTCCGGATTCAGCAAGACTGTCTCAATGGACTAGTAAACCTGGTGCCATATAGTCCAACACCACCCTCATCACCATAGCTCCCAACCCTTCCGGATTCAGCAGGACTGTCCCAATGGACTAGTAAATCTGATGCCATATAGTCCAACCCTGCCCTCACCATATCTCTCAACCTTTCCGGATTCAGCAGTACTGTCCCAATGGACTAGTAAACCAGGTGCCATATAGTCCAACCCTGCTCTCACCACCATAGCTCCCAACCCTTCCGGATTCAGCAGGACTGTCCTAATGGACTAGTAAACCTGGTACTATATAGTCCAACCCCGCCCCACCACCATAGCTTCCAACCCTTCCAGATTCAGCAGGACCGTCCCAATGGACTAGTAAACCTGGTGCCATATAGTCCAACCCCACCCTCACCACCATAGCTTCCAACCCTTCCAGATTCAGCAGGACTGTCCCAATGGACTAGTAAACCTGGTGCCATACAGTCCAACCCCGCCCTCATCACCATAGCTCCCAACCCTTCTGGATTCAGCAGGACTGTCTCAATGGACTAGTAAACCTGGTACCATATAGTCCAACCCCGCCCCCACCACCATAGCTTCCAACCCTTCCAGATTCAGCAGGACTGTCCCAATGGACTAGTAAACCTGGTGCCATATAGTCCAACCCCGCCCCCACCACCATAGCTTCCAACCCTTCCAGATTCAGCAGGACTGTCCCAATGGACTAGTAAACCTGGTGCCATATAGTCTAACCCCACCCTCACCACCATAGCTTCCAACCCTTCCAGATTCAGCAGGACTGTCCCAATAGACTAGAAAATCTGATGCCATATAGTCCAACCCCGCCCTCACTATATCTCCCAACCTTTCCGGATTCAGCAGTACTGTCCCAATGGACTAGTATACCTGGTGCCATACAGTCCAATCCTGCTCTCACCATCATAGCTCCCAACCCTTCCGGATTCAGCAGGACTTGTCCCAATGGGCTAGTAAACCTAGTGTCATATAGTCCAACCCCGCCCCCCCCACCATAGCTCCCAACCCTTCCGGATTCAGCAGGACTGTCCCAATGGGCTAGTAAACCTGGTGCCATATAGTCCAACCCCACCCTCACCACCATAGCTTCCAACCCTTCCAGATTCAGCAGGACTTGTCCCAATGGACTAGTAAACCTGGTGCCATATAGTCCAACCCCGCCCTCATCACCATAGCTCCCAACCCTTCTGGATTCAGCAGGACTGTCCCAATGGACTAGTAAACCTGGTGCTATATAGTCCAACCCCGCCGCACCACCATAGCTCCAACCCTTCCGGATTCAGCAGGAGGCTCCCCAATTGACTAGTAAACCTGGTGCCATATAGTCCAACCCCGCCCCCATCACCATAGCTCCCAACCCTTCCGGATTCAGCAGGACTGTCCCAATGGACTAGTAAACCTGGTGCCATATAGTTCAACCCTGCTCTCACCACCATAGCTCCCAACCCTTCCGGATTCAACAGGACTGTCCCAATTTGAGCATTATCTAGTAGCATAGATAAAGAGATCTTTAGAAAAAACATTTCTGAAGATCCTTTATGATATGCTAATGAGTACGGGGATTAGTCACAAGGGCATTAGTTCCCCAGACTAGTCTTCCCTCTTAGCATGTTATCACATCCACAGGGGCGTGCTAATGTCGCGGACAGAGGGGCCGCGCTCGCTACGCTCGGGTCCGGGGGGTGGTTTGTTTGGGGAGATAGTTTGTGACGCCACCCATGGGTCGTGGTGATAATGGGCACCACCGCTGCTGGTGACGGGGATCCCGGGAGCGATGGCAGGGAGCAGCTAGGATGTTGGTTCCCCCTCCGTGGGTAGGGGTTGGTGATCCCGGGGCCCGGTGGTGGTACGGTGAGGCAGGGTAGCTGGGGTGCAGGGTTGTGGAGGCAGCGCGGCGCGGTGCTGGATGGCACTGTTGTACTCACTCAGGCACAGATTCACAGAGTCTCTGGTAAGCCAAACGGCTGAATGGATGGGTCCCGCAGCCGGCGGCAGTGTCTTTGCTCTCCCCGGACAGGTTGATGGTGGCTGTCTTTCCCTGCACCGCTGTAGAATGTATTGACTCCGATGGTTTACCAACGGTAGTCTGCTCCCCGGCATGTATGTACCGAAGGAGCCCGTTTTGCCCGCAGGCGCTGGCCCTTGGATCTCTAGCCTATGGCGGTGGCTTTTTATCCTCACTGTGTGGACAGTTGCCTTCTGTCGAGTCTTGGGTGTGAGGGAACCCCTGAGGTCCCGGTCACCATCTGATTTGACCGTTGTCGGCAGCTCCCAGCCTGGTCGGGGTCTGATGGCCCTGCCTTTGTGCTTGGTTCAGATCTGCTCCCCGGCTCGGTACCGGCGGGCCACCACCCGTCCCCGGTCCTACGGTTCCGCTGACCTGCGCCAACTCCTGCAGACGGCCACCACCATCTGCCGACCTTGCTGACAGTGCCTGGGCTCCGACCCAGACACTAACAGTTTTGCTCCTGTCACTTTCAACTTCAAAAGTCAACTCCACTCCACTCCAAACTGAACTGAACTCACTTTTTTTTCCCACCTCCAGGCCTGTGAACTCCTCGGTGGGTGGGGCCAACCGCCTGGCTCTGCCCCACCTGGTGTGGACATCAGACCCTTGAGGAGGCAACAAGGATTTTGTTTGACTGTTGTTAACTATCCAGTGGAGGGTGTATGTGTGATGTTATGTTTGTGACTACCTGGCTAGTCCAGGGCGTCACACTAACATGTTATTTAATGTCTAATGATGTCCAATATCATCAGCGGTGACGCGTGTACCTGGGTCTGTTGTCACCACCTCAGACGCTGGGCTTAGGGTTAGTGTGCATGATTAGAATGCTCAGTGCTTCCGTTAATGCGCAGTATGAAGCCGCGTGTACGCATCTCGACTTCAGAGAGGTCCAGTGCACATCACTGGAAGTAGCGGGCATTCTGATCATGTGCACTGACCCTAAAGGCCCTGTCACACACGGAGATAAATCTTTGGCAGATCTGTGGTTGCAGTGAAATCATGGACATATTGTTCCATTTGTACACAGCTACAAACCTGGAAATGATTGTCCACAAATTCACTGCAACCACAGATCTGCCGCAGATTTATCTCTGTGTGTGACAGGGCCTTAAGCCCAGCGTCTGAGACAGAGACACAGGTATGAGGCGTCACCTCTGAGGACACCGGGCAATGGGCATGCTAACATGTTAAGAAGGCGGACTAGTCGGGGGAAAATCACGCCCTTGCGACTAGTCGCTGACTTCATTAGCATATGATAAAGGATCTTTAGAAATACTTTTTCTAAAGATCCTTTTTATCTATGCTACTAGATACAGGGACGGTTATGCAGGGATTAGCAATATGCATCCAGAATTGCTCGTGGTTCTGGGTGTATATTGGACCTGACAGGTTCCCTTAAATCCTGCTGTCCCCACATATCAAAGCTTGTCCCGATTTCCCCTCAACCACTCCGTAGCTCCTCGTTTGGGCAGGACCACCATCTCTCTGCACACATACATAATTATAAAAAAAACAAAAACTTTCACTTTTCTAGTCTCTCCGTGACACAAGCTCACGAGCACCTTGTTTGGAGGCAGCAGCTCTCTCAATGAGCTACAGCCCGCACTAAAGAAGATGGAAGAATTGAGCTGTATTGGCGGCAGTAAACCCAGAAAAAAGATTATACTGGTTCATAGAGATACACCTGTATATAGCAGTGCATTTCTATGTGCCTATGTGCCATGAGCTCAGGTTGCTGATTGCCATGTGCAGCTGTCTCATTCCTATATCTAGCACACCTTTCTTCCTTTTAAATGTTGATGTTAGCTTATGCCAACCCTTTCTTGTTGTTTCCCTATTTATGGTGATTTGTGCTGCGCTCCTGAGTGGTGTGAGCTTTCCCCTGTTGTGCATTACATCCACCTTTGTTCGTTACACCCTTGTACTCAAATTGGCGTTCCTGTGTGTTTTGAGTGCTGTGTGTACGAGTTTCTCTTCACCTCTGTCTGAGATTATTGGTGGGTTTTGGTTACTGGGTTTCCGACCTGCTCCCTGTGGAGGTATTATCAGGGCTTGGACAGGAGACAGGGTCATGTTGGAGGCTCAACCCTGACCACCATCAAGTCTACCATCGAGATAAGAGACAGCACAGGGCCCCCAGGCTTAAGGTCACCTGTACTTCCCTGTGACAGTATGTATATGTCTGTATATTGGCCACCATTGATTGGCAGCTTCTGCCTATGCACATTGTACACAGAAAAGAATGCTGCTAATCAGTGGTGTGGGCGGCATTATACAGAGCTCAACATTCTGAGAACTGGTAGATCTGCAGCAGATAAAAAGGTTTTCATTCAAAACTGCAGCAAGTATACCAGTAAATGATATGTTGCGGATTTGTGCACTTGTATATTAATTCAATACAAAAGGTGTGCAGGTCCAATATTTTTTCTTTGTTGAGTCTACCTTTAAAGGGGTATTCCTATCTCCAAGTTCCTATCCCAATATATAGCAGGTGTAATAATAATAATAATAATAATAATAATAATATTAGCAAATACCTCCAATTAGTAATGTAGTGTAGTTCTCGTGATATAACCATGTCTCTTACCTCATGTGCATGTCATTGCAGTAAATGAGGTATTCAAGGTTACGACCATGAGCAACTAACTAACTGTCCCTATATGTGTGGTCGTAATTATGGATAACTAAGCTACTGCAATGCCCTGCACATGAGGTAAGTGACATGGCTATAACTGGAGAACTATACTACATTTCTAATTGGAGTTATTAGCTAATATTTTTATTATTATTACACCTATTACATATTGGGAGAGGATCTTGGAAATGGGAATACCATTTAACCTTAAAAACCGTGAAACTATAAATGGCCGTATCTATTACGTATAAGAAGAATTCTTCTGTGTAAAAGAGAAGGATTGTACCGAGAAACTTGTGCCGCTATCATCACTTGAAGTTGTATTTAAAGAATTCCAGTAAAGAGGTTTTTATCGTTTTATAGTGGATTCGGGGTTCCTTTATTCGTTGCATGTTTTGTGGCGCCCCTGAGGCTTCAGTCGCCACAGGGTACTGCACCTCAACTAAGGTGCAGTATTCATCTTGGATGCAGAGAAGGTCGTCCCCGGTAACAACCATAATCACAACCAACACATAACACGGGAGTTCTGTCACTGGGATTGGGCTAGGGTAGGAGCTGGGGTAGCCATCACGAAATATGGACCTCATGCCCACTAGTCAGAAACCCGGGAAGCGGGGCTTCCACAAGAGGAAGTTAGGAGCCATCCAACACACAATAGGCAGTCTGCACCAGATGGTGTCCATGTGAGGTCGTACTTTGGAGGAGCAGCAGGCAACTAACAGTTCGGGGCCCGTGGTCTGGAGCTGGAGGTGTGAAGCCCCACAGGTGTTGTATCGGTGCATTACCTTCAGGGACTCCACGTTGCTGGATCTCCGTCACTGGTAGGAAATCTTCTGTTTTGATCGTGACGCCACTCTCAGTATTGCGGTCAGTGGGGACCGCCACTGCAGGTTAGGGGACGCCTGGGGCTGATGGTGGGTGCAGTCGGATGTAGTGGCCTCCTGAGAGTGAGGCAAGCCCCAGGGCCCTGTATAGGTGCGTAGTACCACAAGTCGCAGAATGACTCACACAGGCAGAACTGTCTTTCAAGGGCTTTACTCACATTTGATGGCAGGGTGAGTAGCCCGGGCGTAGCTGGGATGAACCAGATGGGAACCAGGTATCCTTCAGGCTGACTTTATGAGGGTGACTACTGACTCGCCTTCCTTAGCCCTTGGTGGTTTGGGGTGACCCCGACTTTGAGTCCCTATGGGGGTCACCCAGGGAAGATGCTGCAGCCTCTCTCCCCCTTTTGTTTGCCGTTTGCTTGTTCCCCGGACCAGGCCACTCCAGCTGCTTGCCTCCTGTGACCTATGGGCCCTCACTGCGGTTACGTGGCTGCGGCTTTTGTGGTGTTGTGGTGTGGGCTTTGAGAGCCCCACACCGGCAGGTTTAGCAGAAGAAAGCTGGATCTATCTTCGCTTCGGGATCTGCCGCCCGGTTGGGCCTGGTGCTCTCTAGCAGTCTCCTTACTTCCCACTCCGTTGCACTCCCTAGCTGAAGCTGGCTTTCAGGTAGCACTCCTAGTTGACCGTTCTCCCCCGTCTGTAGCCACTGCGCGGACGCTGTCAGATTGCACAGCTCCAGGGATCTGCTCCTCACTTGAGCTCCCTGGACTCTACACTGAACTGGCTCACTGCTCCTCCTCTCCTGTTCTTGCCTACGCCACCTAGCAACCAGACTCTCCACCACACCCCTTGAGAGGAGATGGAGGCTCTACCCCCTCCACTATTCCAGTGAAGGTGAAGGCTTGCCCCCTCCTGGGATCCCCAGGGGTCCTCTCATGGGTACATGTGTGAGACCTGATCACTATGCGCCTGTGTTCCACACCCCGGTCAGCCTTCTGGATTACCTGTGTTGTACTGTCCCCAGCATGGGTGCAGTACTCAGTGGTGCCTGACCAGGTCAGGGGCGCCACATTCCCCCTTAGTTATCACCAGCACGTCCTCGGGCTGCAAGACAACATTTTAAAATGCATAAAACATTAAAACATGTAAAACATTTTTAAAACCACCAGGTATCAGACATCACCACCCTCCACCCACAAGTCCGTTAACCCACCCAAAACCCTCTCAGGAGGCAGGTCACCGGTCCTGTTGGTAACCAGGTCTGGGCCATCCGTTTACCCAGACCTTTCCTCCAATCTTCCTCTCCCGTTGGAGGCGACTTCAGCCACTTCTGGCAGGATGTAGAGGCGGCTTTCATGGGCTGGTGGTTTCAGGGTATACCTGGCCTGGTGGATCCGCGCCGTCAGCCTCTTCTGGCAGGATGTAGAGGCGGCCTCCACAGTTGGTGCTGACCAGGTACCCTCTTTGTGGTGGTGAGCCAAGGCCCCATAAACAGGCGTGCTCTCTGGTCGCAAGTGAGCCAAGGCCCTATATACGGACGGACTCCTCCTGGTTGCAGACGAGCCAAGCCCCTAAACAGGCTGGCTCTGGTGGCGGTGCCACTGGTGTAACTATTTACACTGCGAGAGTTTGTGGCTATAGCAAGTTCATAGCCTTAAAGTTTATTTCTCACAATAGTTTTTGTGGGCACATGCTTAAACAATAACGTTGCAAACTTTTCAACTTGTCAAACTGGTCAAACTTTCGGTACTTCTTTCTTTACTTTACTCCTCGGTACCAGGGCTTTGGCCTATTGGGCTACGGCACCTGCTGTTTTCTTGCTGGTCTCTGGCTGTGACTTCTCTCTGCTCTGGAGACTGTGGTGTTGGAGGATACTTTGTTCTGCTGCGCCGTGTCTTGCGGGCTGGGTTCATGCCTGCGGGCTCCCAGGTGAGGTCTTTGGGCTGATCTTCGTCAGCAGACGGGGTCAGATCTTCCTCATCCCAGCGAGAATAGGGCAGCATCTCTGGCTCTGGGTATGGGTCCACTGCTGGTGGCACTGGAGTCGGAGTCAGCCCCTCAGCTTCCTGGCCTCCCCTCCCCCTTAGTTCTTCGCTGCACTCTGGTTGTGGCAGCGCTGGGGATGAGTGTTCTTCAGCTGGCCCAGGTGGTGGACTCTCCGGCGCAGCTGCAGGGGTTGCCTGAATCTCCTTGGGGGTATACGGAGGGAGCAGATACCGATCCACCATCTCTTGTGGGAACTGGGCCTCTAGGTCAGCCTTCAGCTTCCAGTATTCGGGGTCCTCTCCTATCAGGGTCTTCCTAGCAGGGACCTCTTTGGACTGGGGAGCGGTGTCTGCTCTGGCCTTGCAGGCCGGGGAAAATAGTGATGCAATCTCTTGGCGGGCCGCGCCCTGTATGGCGGCGGCCTGGTCTTGGCGGGCCGCGCCTGGCATGGCGGCGGCCTGGTCTTGGCGGGCCGCGCCCTGTATGGCGGCGGCCTGGTCTTGGCGGGCCGCGCCTGGCATGGCGGCGGCCTGGTCTTGGCGGGCCGCGCCTGGCATGGCGGCGGCCTGGATCAGTGTCGCTGTTGCAGGGGGCTCTGTGCAGGCTGGGCTGGACGTCGCTGCAGCGATCGGAGCTTGGCGGGCCGCACCTGGCGGGGTTGCGGCCTGGTTCAGCATCTCACTTGCGGCGCGGACGAGCGTCGCTGCTGCGGTGGGGTCTTGGCGGACTGGGCTCAGCAGGGTGGCAGCCTGGGTCAGTGTCACACCTGCGGCACGGATCAGTATCGCAGTGGTAGTCGGACCTTTGCGGGCCAGGCGGGGCATGGCTGCGGCGGCCTGGATTTGGCGGGCCGCATCTAGCGTGGCTGCGGCCTGGTTCGGTGGCGCCGCGCCGGGCGCCTCTTCTGGGACCGCGGGCGTGGCAGCAGGGGTCGGGGCACTTGCGCTGGCCGGGGCATCACTCGACTCACCCATCTGTGGCAGCATCGGGGTCTGCGTCGTCGCCGCTCGGTCTGGCATGCGTCGCGCGGCTCCCTCCTCGTAGGTCCGCACCGCTGCAGCCATCTCCAGGAGCTCCGTGCGTTCTTCCCTGAGCTGTCGCACAATCCTGGCCTCCAGCTGGTCGCAGAAGATGGCAAGCTCCCGGCACCACCAGGCAGCAGAGCCTGGCTCTGGGTATCCACGTCTGGACTCCATTTCCTCTAGCACGCTACTGGCTTCTTCTCTGCTCCGCCGTCTCTGGACGCTTCCGCTTTCTTCATCAGCAAGGTCAGGACTCTGCAGGGGATCTCTGGGTAGCCACACCTCTTCGTGGGCGGTAACTTCTTCCAGCGCGGGCTGCTGTTGTTTTTCAGCGCGCTTTTCATGGTGGCAATATGGCGGCGCTTCCAATTTTTCAAGCGGACCGCCCAGGCACATGGTCACCTGTCTGGACAGGTCTAGTCCTTATCCTGTTCGTGACGCCAGATGTGAAGCCCCACAGGTGTTGTATCGGTGCATTACCTTCAGGGACTCCACGTTGCTGGATCTCCGTCACTGGTAGGAAATCTTCTGTTTTGATCGTGACGCCACTCTCAGTATTGCGGTCAGTGGGGACCGCCACTGCAGGTTAGGGGACGCCTGGGGCTGATGGTGGGTGCAGTCGGATGTAGTGGCCTCCTGAGAGTGAGGCAAGCCCCAGGGCCCTGTATAGGTGCGTAGTACCACAAGTCGCAGAATGACTCACACAGGCAGAACTGTCTTTCAAGGGCTTTACTCACATTTGATGGCAGGGTGAGTAGCCCGGGCGTAGCTGGGATGAACCAGATGGGAACCAGGTATCCTTCAGGCTGACTTTATGAGGGTGACTACTGACTCGCCTTCCTTAGCCCTTGGTGGTTTGGGGTGACCCCGACTTTGAGTCCCTATGGGGGTCACCCAGGGAAGATGCTGCAGCCTCTCTCCCCCTTTTGTTTGCCGTTTGCTTGTTCCCCGGACCAGGCCACTCCAGCTGCTTGCCTCCTGTGACCTATGGGCCCTCACTGCGGTTACGTGGCTGCGGCTTTTGTGGTGTTGTGGTGTGGGCTTTGAGAGCCCCACACCGGCAGGTTTAGCAGAAGAAAGCTGGATCTATCTTCGCTTCGGGATCTGCCGCCCGGTTGGGCCTGGTGCTCTCTAGCAGTCTCCTTACTTCCCACTCCGTTGCACTCCCTAGCTGAAGCTGGCTTTCAGGTAGCACTCCTAGTTGACCGTTCTCCCCCGTCTGTAGCCACTGCGCGGACGCTGTCAGATTGCACAGCTCCAGGGATCTGCTCCTCACTTGAGCTCCCTGGACTCTACACTGAACTGGCTCACTGCTCCTCCTCTCCTGTTCTTGCCTACGCCACCTAGCAACCAGACTCTCCACCACACCCCTTGAGAGGAGATGGAGGCTCTACCCCCTCCACTATTCCAGTGAAGGTGAAGGCTTGCCCCCTCCTGGGATCCCCAGGGGTCCTCTCATGGGTACATGTGTGAGACCTGATCACTATGCGCCTGTGTTCCACACCCCGGTCAGCCTTCTGGATTACCTGTGTTGTACTGTCCCCAGCATGGGTGCAGTACTCAGTGGTGCCTGACCAGGTCAGGGGCGCCACAGAGGCTCGACCCAGGTTCTTAGGAAAAGAAGGGGAATCCCAGGGTTCGCGGGGAGTGCAGCAGGCACCCATGACCAGTTCCATGGCCCAGGAGCTGGGATGGAGTGAGACCGTAGAAAGAAGACTAACAGAAGGGACCGCCGGTCACAACCTCCGAAGTATCCGGGATCGCCTGGAGCCCCTCACAGCGGGGATCGTCACTATCCGAAGGCTGCACGGGTGCGCAGTGAGTAAAGAGACCTTGAACTGCACCGATTGTGTCGACCCGTTATTACCGGCGCCCACACCATCGCGCCCCCAGGGCCAGCAGCGTCTGAGAGACTACTACCACCACCATTCTCACTGGGGCCACATCTCTGCCTGAGAAGAGCTGAATCATCCGAGCTGCGTAGTCATCCGTCCCAGCAGAGAAGTCCCGCAGCGGCGGTTCATATTGGTCACACACCACAGATGGCGTCTACCACCATTGTCCCCATCCCTAGCCATTTTATCATGGAACTGGGCAAGGCCACCGTAGCGACCCAGGAGAATAACCGCAGCCCGGCAACGAGTAACCCCTGAACCCGTGGGCCCGTCAACTTCAAGGTCCGCATACCATCAAACCACGTGTGCCCTTAGTAGGGGTCAGTCCACAGATCAAACACACTCAGGGGTATCGTAACCGGGTGCTTTGGAACCATGACACAAACCTCGGCACGAAGGGTCCATTACAATATGCTGCATAAGCTGTTCTGCGGTAAATGGGAAGCCTTCTGTGTTCCAAAATGGTTCCTTATTCTCCCAACATGTTCCGTGCCGAACTGGATACAATGCCCGTCCTCCAAGTAAATGAATACTCGCTCTGCCGGAATCTTGTAATATATAGCTGATTGAGGTTTTATACAGAAGATGGGGCGGGTGGAGAGTTCCACCTCTAAAATTATAGAAAACAGTGGCAAACCCTTTGTAACGTAGAGTCATATTTAACAGCAGCCAAGGGACTGTAGAATTTTAATTAAAATTGATAGCTGAATGCACTTGATAAAAACATCTGTTTTCATTGCAGAATCATTTACAGCAGCATCAAACTTAATTTCCTTTGTCATTTCAAAAGCTTCGGCATCAATTATGTAGCTTTACATATAATGAAGAGCTGCAGCGGAGAGTGCAAGCCTTTCATTAGTATTGGTCCAGGGCAATAACTAAACCTAACAAAAGCTTTCAGAAAAACAGCAGACTATAAAAACTCACCTCCAGGCTTCCCAATGATTAAAGCAGCACTACAGCATTTTTTTTATTGCACCGCAAGAATGGCCCCTTTCATACTCACCCTCTGGCGGCTTCACCTTCTATTGGTTAGTCTCGGTCATTTGTGCCCTACTGGCAGCTTCAGTGTTTCATGGAGTGCGCCGGAGGTCATAACTCAATAAAAGTCTATGAGAGCCTTGTTCTGGCCTCATTCTGGCTCTCATAGACTTGCATTGAGAGATAGTGACATAACTTCTGAATTCCGACCAGTCAGATGCTACAGACACAAGATGGCAACGTGGGACCGGAGCGCAGCTGAAAAAGCATGAAAAATGCCAGAGGGTGAGTTTAATACCAGGGGTAGGGGACTTATAATTAAAGCAATAATCCAAAGCTGAAAAAAATGGCTGGAGTGGTGGTTTATATGAGTTGTCCAGGCAGAGGTATTTGATGACCTCTCTATAGGATTATTCATCAATAATGATTGGTGAGGGTCTGACATGTGGTGCCCTCACCAATCAGCTTATTCTTACTCGGACCCAGAAGGATATAAAGACTTGGAACTGTGCATCTATTCAATGTGTAGTGTCCGCTGCCGGGTACTGAAGTACAATTTCTATGCAAAAGAACAGGAGCTCTGCCGCAGTGGCCAGCAATAGACAGCAGTGGGCGCTACACTGTGAAGTTGAACTCATCAACTCCATTCAAAGTCTTCACTTCTGGCTGCCTCCAGAGCAAAAGTTGGCTGATCGGCGAGGGCAATGGGTGTCAGACCCCCAGTGATCTTGTATTGATTACCTCTCCAACGGATAGATCATCAAATACTTATGCCTGGACAACCCCTTTAAGAGAGTCAATGTATGGCTTAGTGATCGGATAAGTTATATACCTTAAAGGGAACCTGTCATCCGATGTTTATAATACTCACCTAACGGCCGGTGCAGAGCAGACTGGTCGGATGGGCATCTCTGTTCTCCGGGTCTGCGCCTCCTCTTTCGGCCATCTTTGTCCTTTTTCTTCTGAAGCCTGGGTGCATGACACGTTCTACGTCATCTACACTAGCCGACATTGAGGTCCCGTGTAGGTGCACTACAATACTTTGATCTTCCCTACTCAGGGCAGATCAAAGTGCGTCTGCACAGGACCTCTTTGTCGGCTAGTGTACATGACGTAGATCGTGTCATGCACCCAGGCTTCAGAAGACAGGTTCCCTTTAAGATTATAATTCACTTATGCCAGGTGACCTTATCCTGTGATAATTCAGTCCTTTGCAGCTTCATTTCTAGTCCTGTACTGAACATAGTAGGACATAATGGTAGGTAAGAGACAGTTTTGAGAGCGCTCATCCAGTGGCCACAGATTACTGATATAGACGCTGTACCGGGAGCCCTGCAAATTGATTTGCATCAGTAAACTGGTGCCAAGAATGCAATGACGTAATAAAGGCGACCCAGTGGTAACTCTCAACAAATATTTAGTTTAGGAAAACAGGGAGCTAGAGAATGGATGGGTAATCAATAAGCGATACAGGAATTCAAGACAGGGCAAATCAGTTCATAGTCAGCAATATGCTGGATAACAATCCATTAATCTATTACATGCAACTACTAAAGATTCTGGTTAACAAATTTTAGCATTAACCCAAGCATCAATGTCATCTTAGTTCTAGTCACAGTATACACTTATGCAGGAAAACTCAAGTTCTATATTAGTTTCTCTCACTTAATGTTACTCTAGACTTGGCACGGTTGCGTTGCAAGTCACTGCATCAATAGTCTAACTTCTGTAATTGGTCATACTTTCTCAGTATCGTACATCAAGATGGGAAGTAATGGCTTGGCTCACTCGGACACTGCACTGGAGCGAATGTTAGTATTCCGATCTCCGCTCTTCAGTAATCAGTCTTCAGTGACTGACCAGGAGGTCTGGTCCTCCTCTGGACACGGTGCTCAGTGCTCTGTCTTTGGTGCTTGACCAAAAAGTCTCGTGATCTCTGTCTTTGGTGTTTGACCTCAAAGTCTGGTCATCCTCTAAACGCAGTGACCTGTCTTTAGTGCTTGACCACAAAGTCTGGTCCTCCTCTGGACACGGTGCTCAGTGCTCTGTCTTTAGTGCTTGACCACAAAGTCTGGTCCTCCTCTTGACACAGTGGTCTGTCTTTGGTGCCTGACTGCGAAGTCTGCTCCTCCGGTGAACACAGTGCTCTATCTTTGGTGCTTGACCACAATGTCTGGTCCTCCTCTGGACACAGTGCTCTGTCTTTGGTACTTGACCACAAAGTCTAATCCTCCTTTGGACATGGGGCTTAGTGCGCTGTCTTTGGTGCTGACCGCGAAGTCTGGTCCTCCTCTGGACACGGTGCTCAGTTCTCTGGTTTTGGTACTTAACCACGAAGTCTGTTCCTCTTTTGGCTATGGTATTCGGTCTTTGGGTTCCTCTGGTGACAGTAGTCGGTATTCAGACTATTCTGGAAACGATAGCACTCAGGTCTTTTTTGAGCTCAGCTCGCTTCCAGATGCTCCCACTATAGATGACACGGGCCTGCTTCGCTGTGTATACATCTGCTCCACTGGTAGTCATGACACCAACTCCTCCTATTTGCTGCCATCCCAAACGTTTATATTTTGAAACTGCCCCATAGTTGTCACCTGAACTGACATTACTTCCTAACTTTTCCCTTGAGGAAGCACACTTCTTGCATTTCCATTCCTGTTGGTTGTGGCCCACCAGAAGATGGCAGTGTTCATTTACAAGTGATTAGGGACGTGGGTTACAAGCGTCTTCTGCTTGTCAACCCCTTATACACCAACTCTAAAAATACCATATAACAAATTTGAACACTTAAGGGTGTTTTACACGCTGCGACATCCATAGTGATCTCGTTAGCGATGTAACACGCCAGATCGCACATACGATTTGCCGAGATCGTACATGTGAATGGCGCTATAAAAATGACCTATGTGCGATCTCGGCAAATCTTATCTGCGATCTGGCGTGTCACATCGCTAACGAGATCGGTAGCGATGTCGTAGCGTGTAAAGTACCCTTTAGGATGGTCATTGATTGAGAATTGTATAATTCTTACAAAGAACACTTTGGAGAATCCATATTACTCACCACTCTGGTCTCCACCACATTTCATCCTCTCTTCATCTACGTCAACCCAACACAAAGCAAGGGTGTCATTTTACACATGAGGCACATGACACCGCCTAAGTATTCAGGTAGTTAGCAATTCTACCACCACACTGTACCACTGCATACTTTGCTCTTCTGAGTTGGTTCCACTCTGCTGCTACAACTCTGCTATTCTGGTCATCATTGTTTCTGCCCTTCTAAATCAGTCATCTCTGTTTTAGCTCAGCTTCATCAATCTTCACTGTTCCACCTTTCATACACAAAGTCAGCATCTCCTCTACAGCTCATTACATCTTCAACATCTCATCACCCAGTCTCTACCGTCTTGCTACACCACATCTCTGTTTCCATGTTGCTCAAAAGTGCTCATCGTGACCTGGGGCTTTGAGGATCGCCAGAGGAGATATAACCACCCAACAGTATCTCCATTACAAGAAAAGCCCGTTGACTTCAATAGATATTGTGTAATATATTTCTCCTGTGGTGGCGCTACATGAAAATTACTTGTCGAAAGCCCATGGTGGCAACAAATCCTATGATCAAGTTATTGTCAGAGAACATTTCTAAAGGCCCAGTCACACACAACGACTTACCATCAATCCCGAAAATGATGCAACCTGATAGGGATCGCTGGTAAGTCGCTGGGAGGTCGCTGGTGGTGAGATGTCACACAGTCAGACCTTACCAACGATGCAGGAACGATACAGGTCACAGTAGCGACCTGTATAACGATCTCAGCAGTCACTGTGACCCTGTCACACAGTGTCACACACAGCGATGCGTCCTGCCCAGCAGGACACTTCCTTTGAAGAAAACGGCCTGGACCATTATGCAACGACCAGCGACTTCACAGCAGGGGCCTGATCGCTGGTAGATGTCACACATAACCAGATCGCTAACGGAATCACTACTGCGTCACGGAAACCGCGACTCAGCCGCGATCTCGCTAGCGATCTCGTTATGTGTGACAGTACCTTTTTACACTAAAGCTGGGTTCACACTAAGCGACAGCGACAACGACGTCGCTGTTACGTCACCATTTTCTGTGACGTAACAGCGACCTTGTAAGTCGCTGTTATGATCGCTGCTTAGCTGTCAAACACAGCGACGCAGCAGCGATCATAACGTCGCTGTGCTACATGTGCAGAGAGCCGCGCTTAGCGCTGGCTCCTTGCTCTCCTAGGTACAGTACACATCGGGTTAATTAACCCGATGTGTACTGCAGATACATGTCACAGTGCAGAGAGCAGGGAGCCGCGCGCACTGCTTAGCGCTGGCTCCTTGCTCTCCTTGCTACAGTATACATCGGGTTAATTACCCGATGTGTACTGCAGCCACATGTGCACAGAGCAGGAGCCGGCACTGGCAGCAAGGGCGGAGGCTGGTAACGAAGGTAAATATCGGGTAACCAGGGAAAGGTCTTCCCTTGGTTACCCGATGTTTACGCTGGTTACAGCTTACCGCAGCTGCCAGACGCCGGCTCCTGCTCCCTGCTCGCTTCATTTCGTCGCTCTCCTCGCTGTCACACACAGCGATGTGTGTGTCACAGCGGGGGAGTGACGACCAAAAAATGAAGCTGGACATTCAGCAACGACCGGCGACCTCACAGCAGGGGCCAGGTCGTTGCTGGATGTCACACACAGCGACAGCGACGGGACGTCGCTGCAACGTCACAGAAAATGGTGACGTAGCAGCGACGTCGTTGTCGTTGTCGCTGTGTGTGACACCAGCTAAAGGAACTGGTAAATCTCGTTATCAAACAATAGAAGAGGAAACAGAACAAAAGATCAGTTCAACCTCCTTTCTATAAAAGGGAAGGGACATATTTACCCAAGAGAGAGGATGATACGTGGTGCAGAGTATAATCAGCTAGGGAGGTATAGTAGACAGGAAAAAAACACTACACTAGGCAGTGCAACCATCATGCTTTCTGAAGCTGTAAATGCATGTAATGGAAGAATGCTTTAGCCAATATATTCTGCACTTTTCCTCACTTCTCCATAGACAAATGTGATGAGGGTAAGATGGTAAGGCTATGTTCACATTTCCGTCAATTTGTATCAGTCACAATCCACGGCTCTGGTAAACAACGGAATCCATTTGGCGGATTCCGTTGTTCCCATATACTTGTAGGAGCGGCGGATTGTGAGTGATGATGCTGCGTTGCATCCTCCGCCCGACTGATCAGTCGTGGAACAACTGACCGTCGGGCGGCAGGAACGCAGCATGTAGCATTTTTTGAGCAGCGGAAACCTTTTGATTCCGCAGCGCATGCTCTCTCTCGGCAGCCGAACGATCAGCTGATCGCCTGGCAGCCGCCTTCTGTGAGCGATCAGCTGTTCACCCGGTGGACGACTGCTGTGAGCGATCAGCTGTTCACCCGGCGGCCAGCTGCTGTGAGCGATCGGCTGACCACCCGGCAGCCGGCTAATGAGAGCGATGAGCTGATCATCCGGCGGCCGGCTGCTGTGAGCGGTCGACTGACCACCCGGCAGCCGGCTAATGAGAGCGATCAGCTGATCGCTCTCTCTGTCACATTTTACAACGGAGTCCGACAATGAATTCTTATTCTTGTCATCCATTGTACAACGCATCAGTCACAAGCATCAAGCAACGCATGTGACTGATGAAAAACAACGGAAATGTGAACATAGTCTAAGAGGGTAAGAGATGAGGATAAATCTGTCCCCTAATAGAGACCTAAAGCAAAACAGGATTGGACATGCTGAAGTCCAACATGCCCATTCCTAACATGCTAACTTTAGAGTATCTCTGTAGTTTGTTGACCAATGTCGCTGAGATGATGGGCTCAGACAACTTTTTATATAATATGGGTAGGTTGTTGACCAATGTTTCTGATATGGTGGGCTTGGCCAATTTATTATATAATATGTATATGCAAGTAAGAGCAAGAAATGCAAGGTAAGGTATTCTATTCATGTCAAAGTCAAGTAAAACCTTTAATTTAATTTTTAAATTACATTTTAAATAAAAAAAATCCTGTATTTTGTACACTCAGTGGTACACCTCAAGAAATCTTTAAGATAAGTGAAATTTAATAATGGGTGATAATTTGCTGTTCTGTAAGAATCCAACTGATGTGTTCCTCAACAGTCTCGAGAAATGGTCTCTGAAGTGCCCCATAGGATTTGAGGGGAGGTCACTTGGCAGTATCATGCAGTCCCATAGTTAATGAATGGAAATGAGCGTATGCACTGCCACTAGTATATTCTGATGGGTAATTTCAGAGCTCTATGCTCATTATTGATGGGCGACTATATCGTGTGAATAGGTGAAAACTTATGATATCGTAAAACCGTTTTAAAGGATTATTTCCAAATTGTCTCTTGAGCAGCTCAGAGCTCTGCAGTCTCCTTACTTCTTGGTTTCTGGGGAAGTGGGGGAATACTCCTCTTGAATGAGGAGAGCTGTAGTATTATTAAAACTATAATGCTCGGACATGTTGTAACACAATCAGTTATTTTTTCTGGAGTTTACACAGCTATCACTGTTTTTGCATATAGAGATAATTGGACATTTGACTGAGGAAAGTGAGAGGACAACTGCCCTGAGAGAAGCTAATGCTGTCAGCTGCTGATTTTGCAAGAGTTATAACAGCAGCTTGTCAAGAGCTGAGAGGGTGGGGAGGTTGTAGAGCAGCTAACTGCTGTATAGAATCAATGGGTTAGTAAGAGGAGTTAAAGGGGTGGTCAACTACACAGCATATGTGCCACACATCAATGCAAAGCTCATAAAGAAGACTTTTCTCAAATTCCTTATGAAGTCAATTGTGCCTTTGAGTGGCGCTAATGCGGTCCGCTCATTCCCATTATGTGACCTCCGGGCTCGGTGACCTCTGAGATATTGTGATATTGTCGCGGGCGGAGGAGGGGACGCTGCGTTTTCCCACTGCTCGGGTCCGGCTGCTGCGGCCGCTGCTGCTGCTTGGTGGTGGCTCGAGTGGTGGGCCGGATCCCGGGGACTCGAGCAGCGCTCCTCGCCCGTGAGTGAAAAGGGGGGGAGTGATTGGTTGTGGGGGGTTTGATTATGGATATTGTCCTTGACGCCACCCACGGTTGTGGTGATTTTGGTGACAACACCGCTGCTCTAGACGGGGATCCCGGGAGCGGTGACTGGGAGCAGCTTTGTTGTTAGTTCTCCCCTCCGTGGGTAGGGGGTTTGGTTGTCCCGGGGCCGGTGATGGGGTAGGGATGGATGGCAGGCAGGTTACGGGGCCTGGGGAGGTGCAGGGTCGCGGGGGCAGCGCTGTGCCGCACGGCACGGTGGTACTCACTCAGCCCAATGATGAAGACACAGTTCTCGGTAAAACACATGGCTGGATGGACGGGTCCCACAGACGGCTGCGGTGTTGTTGCTCCCAGCAGGTTGGTGGCAACTGCCTTTCCCTGCACCTAAGATGTCTGTATGGTTCCAATGGGTTCCCACCGGTAACCCGCTCCCCGGCTTGGATATTGGCCGGAGGAGCCCCTTTTGCCCGCAGGCGCTGGCCCTGAGAAACGGTTGCCTTGGCGGTGGCGGTGTCTCTCTCACTCGGTTGGACTGTTGCCTTCTGTCGGGACTTGACTGTTTGGAAACCCAGGAGGTCCCCTTCACTAACGGATTCGGCAAATTCACGGCGACTCTTAGCCTTGCCGGGGTCCGAAAAGCCCCTGCCAGATGGTGCTGGCTTCTCTTTGTGTACCGGTCCGGTACCGCCGGGCCACCGCCCGTCCACGGTCCTTACGGTAGACTCCAATCAGCCACTCCTGCAGACGGTCACCGCCATCTGCCAACCTTGCTGATTTGTCCGGGCCACACACCCGGACCAACTTCAGGCTGCTCAACTCCTACTTCCTTCTGCTCACTTTCACTACCAAACTCTATCTGCCTGGTTTTCCCGCCTCCAGGACTGTGAACTCCTCGGTGGGCGGGACCAACCGCCTGGCCCACCCCCTGGTGTGATCATCAGCCCCTGGAGGAAGGCAACAAGGGTTTTGTGTTCTGGCTTTGGTGTGCCTGCTGGGAGTGTGGGTGTTGTGCTCTGTGGTCCCTGACTTGTCCAGGGCACCACATTCCCCCTTAGTTAAATGCAGACCGTCCGCGGGCTGCCCGTCCATCACCGGTTTTATTTTCACCAACTGAAAAATATAGAAAACGGTAACAGACATACAATTATAATAACATCTTCCCACATCGGGAGGTACTCTTACTTAAACGTTACTAACGGTTGCAAACGGTTACGGCTTCCGCTCTCTCCCACCCAAGCAACCTGGCCCTGATGCTGCCCCTAAGCAAACAGGCAGCACCCCTTGACCCCAGTCCTGCACAAGTTGCCCGAGCGGGTTCTGTCCTTTTCAGGGGACCCACGTCCATGGGGAACCCCTGAAACCCCCAGAGGATTACCACCGGTTCCGGTGGTGGCTGGGCCCCAGCCTACTCCACTGCGGGCCCTTCCTCCAATCTGCCTCTCCGGAGGCGGTAACGGTGGGAGCTGTAACAAACATTTTTATTTACATGCCACTAGTTTGTGGTTGCTCTGCAAGTTCTCGGGCCTGTTCATAAGTAGTTTCTTATGTAAAGTGGTGAAGGGGGTCCCAACGGGGACCAGCTGCCGGCTACGACCGGTTCCAAATCACAGTTGACAATCAGGTAACTTTCTACTGTTTCATTCACTTATCATTTTCAAACTTTAAAACACACACATGTAATCTCTCCCCTTTAACGAGTAGTTTCCCTGTACCTAAGTGGGGGTCTACCTAGGTTGGGACGAGTGGACCTCCGGGGTCCAGTGTCAGTGGGAATAGGCAGTGGGGCAGAGGGAACAATTAGTTCCTCTTCCCTGCTATCGTGTGGGGCAGGCGGAGGTATAGGGGAGTTGGGCACAGGTTCATCCCTGGGCACTGGCACTGGCTCATGGTTGACCGCCTCCATCACTTCTTCATCCACGGATTGTGGGAACAGTATTACTGGAAGAATTACCGTGCGGTTCTGTGTAGGCCAGTCCGCTGGTAAGTCACCCATCACTGTGTGGATTACCTCTTTTGCCTTCTCCGCTGGTGGAGGAACCGGAACTTCAGCCGCTGCTCTCAATGATGGTGGGCACTTCTTTAGATGGTCCCGGGAAACCGTAGCCAAGGTGCCCCCTTGGTCATGACTGATCTGGTAGGCCTTCCCATCTTCCCAGCCTGTGGGCTGTATGACGTATGAGGTTTGTTCCTATTGATCATCCAGCTTGTGGGTCCTCCTTTTCTGCTTCAGCACTACATCTCCAGGCTGGAAAGGGGCAGCAGTCGCCCTCTGGTTGAAGCGCTGCTCCTGCTGTTCCCGACTTCGACTCAAGTTCTTCTCAACATATTTCTGAGTCTGTCGGTATTGCAACCTCCGTCGAGTTTCCCATTCAGCTGTTGAAGGGAGTGCCTCTGGGGCTTCCATTCCCATGTCCAGATCCACCGGTAGCCGGCCGGGGCGAGCCCTCATCAGGTATGCTGGGGTGCACTTCGTCGAGCTGGAAGGAATATTATTATACATATCGACCAAGTCAGGTAGCTTCTCTGGCCACAGGTTCCGCTCTTCTAGCGGCAGCGTCTTGAGGAGGCCCAGGACCAAGTGATTCATCTTCTCACACATGCCGTTGGTCTGGGCATGGTAGGGCGTGGTCCGGATCTTCTTGCAGCCGTACAACTGACAAAACTCATGGAACACCTCCGCTTCAAAGGCCGGGCCTTGGTCAGTAAGCACCTTCTCAGGGTATCCATGTGGTCAACAGAAATAAGCCTGGAACGCTCTAGCGGCAGTACGGCCAGTTAGGTCTTTGACTGGGACAACCACCATGAACCTTGAATAGTGGTCTACTATGGTTAGAGCGTAGGTGTACCCACTTCGGCTAGGGGTGAGCTTTACATGGTCCAGGGCGACCAGCTCCAGCGGTTGATGTGTAACGATCGGGTGTAGAGGCGCCTTCTGGCTGACCTCGTCCTTCCTTCTCAGCGTGCAAGGGCCGCATTCTCGGCACCAGGCCTCTACAGACTCCCGCATCCCGCTCCAATAGAACCGCTCTCTCAACAGCATTTCCAGCTTCTTCCATCCGAAGTGTCCGGCACCATCATGGTACGCTTGTAGAACAGTGGGCACATTAGCTTGGGGAATCACCAACTGGCGGATTTTCTCATGAGTCTTCGGGTTAATCAGCTCACGGTACAACTTCCCCTGGTGTAGATACAACCTGGTCCGTTCTCACCACAGGCGTTGGGCCTCAGCTGGGGCGGCAGGGTCTATTCCAGCAGCACCTTGCTCCACCAGGATCTTGACTAGGCGGACAGCGGGCGCCTGGTTTTGAGCTTCCTGCCACTCCTAACTGGGCAGCGGGTCCAGATTCACCCGTTGTTGGTAGACATGCACCTTCTCAGCTGGTGGCTGGTGAAATGCAGGAAACTCGATCTCTTCGAGGTCGTCATCCTCGCACCCTTCTTCCGACAGGTGGGGCATCCAAGAGAGTGTATCAGCATTAACGTTGGCACGACCGGCCCTGTATTTGATGGTGAAATCGTAGTTGGCTAGCCTGGCCACCCACCGCTGTTCCAACGCGCCCAACTTGGCCGTGTCCAGGTGGGTCAGCGGATTGTTAACCGTGAAAGCGGTGAACTTTGCGGCGGCCAGGTAATGGCGAAACCGCTCGGTGATAGCCCACACCAGCGCCAGGAGCTCGAGCTTGAAAGAGCTGTAGTTCTCAGGATTCCTTTCAGTCGGTCGGAGTTTTCGGCTAGCATAAGCATTCACTTTTTCTTTCCCGTCTTGGACCTGGGATAAGACTGCCCCCAAGCCCACATTGCTGGCATCGGTGTAGAGGATGAACAGGTGGCTGTAATCGGGATACGCTAGGATCTCCTCTCCGGTCAAGGCCGCTTTCAGCTGGCGGAAGGATCCCTCATGCCTCTCTTCCCACACCAGTGGGGCTCCGAGGGTTCTACCACCTTTGGTCTGTCCCACGAGGAGGTGTTGCAGGGGGGCAGCCATCTTCGTGTACCCCTTGATGAAGCGACAGTAGTACCCCTACAGACCCAGAAACTGCCTTACTTTCCTCACTGTGGTTGGCCTCGGCCAGTCTTGGATGGCAGTGATCTTCTCGTGGTCGGGGGCGACACCTTCTGCACCCACCACATGCCCCAGGTACTGCACTCTGGGTTTCAGCAGGTGACACTTGGAGGGCTTCAACTTCATCCCGTATTTGGCAAGGGACGCGAACACCTCAGCTAGGTGCTCCAGGTGGGCTTCATACGTCTGGGAGTACACAATCACATCATCCAGGTATAACAGGACGGTCTCGAAATTTAGATGCCCCAGACAGCATTCCATCAGCCGTTGGAAGGTTCCAGGGGCGTTGCACAGCCCTAATGGCATACTATTGAATTCACAGAGCCCCATTGGGGTGGTGAAGGCAGTTTTCTCCCGGTCCTCGGGTGCCACAGCCACTTGCCAGTACCCGCTGGTGAGGTCAAGGGTAGAGAAGTAGTTCGCGGTTCTCAGTGCGGCCAAGGACTCTTCAATACGGGGCAGGGGGGAAGCATCTTTATGCGTTATCTGGTTAATCTTCCGGTAATCCACACACATCCGCATGGTGCCGTCCTTCTTCTTAACCAGTACCAACGGGGCGGCCCAGGGACTACAGCTGTCCCTGATAACCCCTGCCTCCCTCATGTTCTTCAACATGTCCTTGGCACATTGGTAGTGTGCAGGGGGAATAGGCCTGTACCTCTCTTTGATAGGGGGGTGTTCACCGGTGGGGATATGGTGTTGGACCCCTTTGATCTGCCCAAAGTCTAGGGGATGTTTGCTAAAAACTTGCTCATACTCCCGTACCACCCGGTATACCCCTTCTTTGTGATGTGTAGGGGTATCGTCAGTGCCTACGTGTAACTGTCGGTGCCACTCATCTGACTCCCCTTGGGGCGGGTGAGTGCTGGCAGTCGGTGGTGAGGTTGGGGGAACTGCCTCGCGGATGGTGTGGGGATCCAGAATGAGCAACTTGGCAAGTGTAGCATACCGGGGAAGCCTGACTTCTTCCTCCCCACAGTTCAGCACCCTCACAGGCACTCTCCCCTTCTTTACATCTACCACCCCTCGGGCGGCCATTACTGTGGGCCAGTGTTCTGAGGGCATGGGCTCTATCACGGCAGGGTAGTCACGCCCCTGAGGCCCTACTGCTGCCCTACACCAAATCATCATCTCACTCCTAGGGGGCACAATCAACGGGGCAACATCCATCACTCTCACCCCACCAATCTCTCCTCCCGTCGAGTTCACATGCTGGCGGTACATCAAGGCTCGGATCTCACGCTGCACAGCTCTCTGTCGGCTCCCCGCCGCCGTGGCAGCCAGCTGCTGCAATAGTGTCAGCACATCACTCATACAGTGCTCCATCACATTAGTTCCTAGCACTATCTTCGGGTTATGATCACTAGGTTCATTCATTATCACAATCATACCCTGGTGTTGCAGTTCAGCTTGTCCCACGGTCATGGCCACTTGCTTGTACCCCACTTGAGTCAATGGGAGTCCATCAGCAGCAATCAGTGTTCTGCTGGCATCTGGGGGAGCCAGCTCATCTTTTCTCCAATACTGTTGATACAGTGTGTATGGTATGGTGGTTACCTGTGATCCAGTGTCCAGGAGAGCCATCACCGGTATGCCGTCCACAGCCACGGGGATGATAGGCCGGGCCCCGATGTACCGGTTCCGCCAGTCTGGGGGGCCATGGGGTTCTACTCCTGAGGATTGGCCCGTGGCCCCAGGGGTTGCTCGTTTAACGGACCCCGTCGGGCGTAGTGGCCAGGTTTGCTGCAACTGTAACAGATTGGGGGCCCATTCCGTGAGCCATTGGCCCTTCTCCGCTGCATCCAGGAGACGTCCTCCGGGCTGTCGGCGAGCTGCATCTCCACCGGTGCCTGGGATCTGGTTGGAGGCTGGAGTGCAGCGAGAATCTTAGCAAGGTCCCCATCCATGCGGCGAACTCGAGCAGCGAGCTCTTCCATCGCCCTGCTTGGGGCTGCAGGCACTGGAGGTGCCGGTATGGTAGGAGCCACCACAACAGGAGCAGTCTCAACTGGCCACAGGGTTGGCTCAGGAGCTTCCAATGCGGGGGGTTGCAGAGCTTTGATGGCTCGTTCCTTTAATACGGCAAAGTCCACGTCAGGGTGTTCTAGGGCCCACAGCCGAAGCTGCTTACGGTCTTCGGAGGACCTCATCCCCTGCACAAACTGTTCAGTCAACATCTTGTTACTGTCCACACTGCCGATGGTGTCCACCCGCTTCAGTGTGTGGAGTGCGGTTTGCAGGCGCAGAGCATAGTCCCGGATGGTATCTGCGGGCCATTGTCGGCATTGATAGAACTGCATCCGCAACTCTGCCTCGGTACGGGTCTCAAATGCAGTCTGCAGCTTTTCAAAGATGGTGGCTACAGAGGACCGGTCCCCCTCGGCTCAGGTCTCCGCCTCTTGCTCAGCCGCGCCTGTTAGCTGCCCCAGCACTAGCGCTGCACGTTGCTTATCAGTCAGGGGGTACAATTCTAGCAGTGGACTAAGTTTTTTCCGGAAAACCTGCAAGGCAACAGGTTTCCCATCGTACTGCGGTAGCCAGGCAGCTCCGGGCACATAGGGCAAAGAGAACGGCATCACCTGAGCGAGAGCTGGGGCCGTGGCGCCCCCCGCCAGCGCGGCCGGGACCTGGGCAGGCCCATTTACATTTACGGGTGCTTACGCGGCTGCGTCCGCCACTCCTCCAGCGGCTTCGTCGGGTGCAGACATCTTGTTTCCGTCCCCCTTAGCCTCTTTCCGGCTCCTCCTCTATCGGGGCGGGGTTTTGGCCTTCGCGCCTCCACCACTCAAGGAGACGCTCAAGCGGGAACTCTTCGCGCCCAAGATGGCGGCTTTTCAAATTTTCCGGCCGGACACCTCCGGCGGTCACACAAGGCGCACTTCCACAAATCGGTAGAACGAGAACGGTAGGATCCTGTTCGTGACGCCAAGTTGTCGTGGGCAGAGGAAGGGACGCTGCGCTCTCCCACTGCCCGGGTCCGGCTGCCGCTGCTGCTGCGGCCGCTGCTGCTGCTCGGTGGTGGCTCGAGCGGTGGGCCGAATCCCGGGGACTCGAGCGGCACTCCTCGCCCGTGAGTGAAAAGGGGAGGGAGTGATTGGTTGTGGGGGTTTTGATTATGGATATTGTCCATGACGCCACCCACGGTTGTGGTGATTTTGGTGACACCACCGCTGCTCTAGACGGGGATCCCGGGAGCGGTGACTGGGAGCAGATTTTTTGTTAGTTCTCCCCTCCGTGGGTAGGGGGTTTGGTTGTCCCGGGGCCCGGTGATGGGGTAGGGATTGATGGCAGGCAGGTTACGGGGCCTGGGGAGGGGCAGGGTCGCGGGGGCAGCGCTGTGCCGCACGGCACGGTGGTACTCACTCAGCCCAATGATGAAGACACAGTTCTCGATAAAACACACGGCTGGATGGACGGGTCCCACAGACGGCTGCGGTGTTGTTGCTCCCAGCAGGTTGGTGGCAACTGCCTTTCCCTACACCTGAGATGTCTGTATGGTTCCAATGGGTTCCCACTGGTAACCCGCTCCCCGGCTTGGATATTGGCCGGAGGAGCCCCTTTTGCCCGCAGGCGCTGGCCCTGAGAAACGGTTGCCTTGGCGGTGGCGGTGTCTCTCTCACTCGGTTGGACTGTTGCCTTCTGTCGGGACTTGACTGTTTGGAAACCCAGGAGGTCCCCTTCACTAACGAATTCGGCAAATTCACGGCGACTCTTAGCCTTGCCGGGGTCCGAAAAGCCCCTGCCAGATGGTGATGGCTTCTCTTTGTGTACCGGTCCGGTACCGCCGGGCCACCGCCCGTCCACGGTCCTTACGGTAGACTCCAATCAGCCACTCCTGCAGACGGTCACCACCGTCTGCCAACCTTGCTGATCTGTCCGGGCCACACACCCGGACCAACTTCAGGCTGCTCAACGCCTACTTCCTTCTGCTCACTTTCACTACCAAACTCTATCTGCCTGGTTTTCCCGCCTCCAGGACTGTGAACTCCTCGGTGGGCGGGACCAACCGCCTGGCCCACCCCCTGGTGTGATCATCAGCCCCTGGAGGAAGGCAACAAGGGTTTTGTGTTCTGGCTTTGGTGTGCCTGCTGGGAGTGTGGAGTGTGTGGGTGTTGTGCTCTGTGGCCCCTGGCTTGTCCAGGGCGCCACAATATCACGTCAACTTTCAGTTGACCCGACCTCACCACAGCCGGCCTCAGTCTCCCTGAATGACTGGGCTGTGGGCGGAGTTTAATTGCTCGTCACAGTCCAGCATCTCATGTGCTCTCTCCTTCACAGCAAAGCACCACAAACATGAGCGATGCTGGGCCCGACTCGGTGATGTCGGGTCAACTGGAAGTTTATGTGACATCACCGGACATCAGAGGTCACGGAGTCCTGGAGTCATGTGATGTGGATGAGGGGACTGCAATAGTGTGGCTCAGAAGCACAATTGACTACACAAAGTATTTGAGAAAAGCCTTTTTTATGAGCTTTATATCGATCTGTTGCCACTATGCTGTTCAGTAGACAACCTCTTTAACTCCTCTTACTAACCCATTGATTCTATCCAACAGTTATCAGTAGAACACTTCTTTATTTTCTCTTCTATAATGTACAGCAACTACTGCGAACTCTCGGCAAGGGTCTGGACAAGCAAGAGTGGATTAACTCCATGGAAACCAGCTTTACGTTATGAAAGATAAAAGCTCTCATTGCAGGAGAATGACAGCAGTTAGAAAAAGCAAGTCAATTACAAACTTGCATATTTTCATGGTGTCTAAATAATTTTAGCAATTTATTAACTTGAGAATACTCCTTTAAGCAATTCACTAATATAAGCAAAAAGTCTTCAAAAGTGAAGACACAACTAAGTACTGTACAAAGCATAATTTACCAGGTATGTTCACAGTAATTTTTGATGCAGTAAATACATATTATGCCAATATCTTAAAATATAGGCTGTCGGCATCCCTGGGAAAAGTGCCATTTTCTGACAACTGCTTTAATTTTAGGTCTCTGCTTGCAGCCAAATGTGCACAGCTTGTAACCAAGAACATAAAGTGTGATATTACTTAGGAAGGCACCTTGGTGAAACCGCTGTGTTCTTACCACCCACACACATAGACACAAAATTTTATCTTCCCTGATATCTTCTTGATGTTTAGAAGCCACTAATAAGTGTTAAAATTGCTACCAGAGGGAACATAAAATACAGGTACAATGGACAAAGTAGCCTCTTTGCAGCTCCGGGTGTTAAATGAATGTTGGCAGTTATCGCTATCAATGACTCGGCCATATAGCTTGAGTTTTCATAAATGAATAGAAAGTTTTTTTTAAGAAATGTATCTTTTTTTTTCCTGACATTTTTCACCTTTGAAGAGAAGATTTTGTACTTTTTAAGCTTGTTTTCGTTTTCATTTTGTGGTGCATATACGCGTGCTGCTACATCCATATAAATACATTCAGAAGATTAGTGACTTGGGACTTGCCGTAAGTTACTACCTCCTTTATGAAGGTTTTTTCATCACGATCAGCTGATTGCTGTGGGACCGTCCTTGGTATCCCTTTGTATTTTGGGCGAAATTGTGGGAGAAAACTGTAGCTGATGATACATTTCTTACATGATCTATTAAAAGGCAACATTTCAGCTTCCCCAGGCGCCCAAGCCACCACCCACGCCCCTGGACTATCAGGTTGTCACAGGGTACTGCAAAAACTGCCCTTTTGTGCAGTATTCCAAGTCCCTCATGGTTCTGGGTCCCTATCTTAGTGGTGTTGCCTCCAACAGCAAATCAAATCCTAGATACACACTGCACCACACCCACCAGGCACACCAGTGGACGGCTTGAGTGGAATAGAGTCGCCCACCTGGGGGGTCAGGGATGGGAGGTGAGGAGTGTAGTTAGTCTGTCAGTGAGTGGAGGGTTGGGAAGTAGCCTTCAAGCTGTGAGGAGCTCAGAGGAGGTTGGGAGTGGTGGCTCCCAAGAGAAGCTGTCTAGGTTGCAGACGGTGGTCTGGACCTAGAGGAGTCAGACACCCGGTCGCAGGGGATTGCAGCTAGGTGCCTGCAGCTGTCAAGGAGTACGGTCAGCAGCCTGGCACTGTCACCGATCCAGGACCGAAGGCACGGTGGACTACACGGACCCTAGGTCGGGGAGAAGCTTCAGGCAACCCGACAATTCACTTGAGGAGAACGGAGCCTTTATGATCTGTTCCCACCCGCTCCAGAATCAGGGCACTAGCGCAACAAGGGGGATAGGACCTTCCAACCAAACGGTCCAGAAAATCTCAAGTGTGAGCCCTGAGAGCAGGCTCCAACACTTAGCCACAGTGGGGAGCGGGGCCCGGCAAGTTTCAGACTACTGGGCCACCACGTTGAAGTTAAACTTAGTGCCAGGAGACAGGTCACAGATCCCCAGGCAACACCATAGGGGACGGGACCCGGACATGCTCCCCTCAAGCGGCAGGAATACCCCGAGATTTGGTTTACCTGGTTGTCAGTGTCTGCTTATTGACTAAGTGAGTACCTTAGTGACCCCTGCATCTGACGGCATCCCACCGAGTCCTGGGGCCTTCCCCTACCTGTGGAGGGTGATGACACCTTAGCTTCCCTACTCCATCACCCCGGGTACTCCCAAAGGCAGCAGCGGTACTCCCAATTACCATACACCACGGGTGGCGTCACAAACTATCTCTGCCCTGTAAATACCCCCCTTCTTCATTCGAGTGTAGCCCCTAGCCCACGAGTCCGAAGACCCCCGAGCCACGAATAATCACCCCCGGATCCGAGCGGTTCGGACCGATGCAGGAGCTGCACACATTTATTTATTGAAGCCCCTTTTAGTGGCTTATTGATTTCTGTATATGCCTAGAATAATCTTTAGAATTGATCATGAGGGCGTTGTTTTTTGATAATTGTTCCTCATGTTTTCATACCCCTGTGGTCATGACTTGATTTCCAAGAGTGGCATCACCACTGACACTTTGCAAATATCTGTCTCCCACAGTGTGATGTTTGGTGTAGGCTCCCCGGCATCTTCAGTGCACTGCACTTGTTTCACGCTTGGAGGGTCAGAATAGCAAAGTGGAGCAACAGGGTGGAGGTGGTTGAAGCAGAACAGGACAGAGAGGAAAGAAGAAGAGAGAAGTAAAGATAGCAGAAATAAGCTCAGCTACAATGGAGTGTAAGTCCTGTGTGTCATGGGGATATTATGGAGAAATTGGGATGCTCCTATCTTAGGCTGGCATCTACCGGTACCTGTGGGAAAGCAGTTGCAGCGGGAGGGCAAGTGGGTCCATCCGTCTGAGCTGAGCTAAACGATCCACCACCATGCTCGGGGAGTGGGTCCGGAGCGGGAGGATAAGTCGCCACATTATGTCCGTCCCTGTAGAGTCGAGCCAGGTACAGAAGTTGATGTGTTTGACAGATGATGATGATGTCCCTGTCCTGAGAAAATGGAAAACAATTGTTAAACAACAGTTCAGTAAAGTGTTTAAAATTCTACCCAGTGGTTGTCTCTTTACTGAGCACATGGGGCACCAGGCCCATGGAAGTGTACGGGAGCTGGAGAAGGCGGCTGAAGAAATGGAAGTGCAGGAGTCAGCAGGTACCACCTCGACAGCATGCACTCCATACTCCACTCTGCTCCCCGTGTCTGTACTGTGCCGTGGTGGGTTGGGGACTGTCATGACCCTCGCCCACAACTGCCTCTCTCTGGCACTTTACAACTGTACCCCCTGGGCAGTGCGCTGATGAGACTGGGTGCCTACTGTTGGCTTTACTGCACATTCCAAGGAAGACAAAGAGCAAATTCAGCTAAAAACTGAGCTGACATTGGTGAGATCCCCAACTCCATGGCTATGTTTGCGCCCCTGTCTATGGGGTAAACATGTACTTAGTAACCCTTCGTCACTGCTGTGATGTCACATATGAGATCAGTAAAATTTGTTCATTGTTTTATGACGTGAGGCCAGGCACGCAACATGCAGAAAGGACGACTCAATAGTGACTTCAACAGGTTTTTTTATGTGGGAACAGGGAGATTGAGGAGAGAATGGGTAGGCAACGCTGGGTACAATGGGTAGGCAACATTGGGTACAATGCAAAAGAAATCAAATAGCAGTTGGCACGTTTCACAGTTACACTTGACTGATCAAGTACATACAATCACTGAAGGTTTGGCCAAACCCAAACAGTTACACGGTCTTCCCTGGGAAGTCCGTGTTCAGGGTCTGTGCTCCAACACTAGGTGTCCGGTATGGACCCCAAACGTTGCAGTTAATGTTTGCCCATCACTACTAATCAGTGAATCATCACAATTTTCTTGTTGTTATTTGAATATTGGTTTTCCATGTGTATCATTCAAGGTTATTTAGGGACCTAGGAAGGACAAACTATGAGGAGTGGGGGCACCATCTTGTTCTGATTATTAGTTTGCCAGCCTCCACGGCTAGGTAAAGGCCGCTTTACACGCTACGATATATCTAACGATATGTCGCCGGGGTCACGTTGACTCGTTAGTGACGCACATCCGGCATCGTTTGACATATTGTAGCATGTAACACAAATGAGCGACTGTGAACAAGCTAAAATACTCACCTTATCGTTGCTCGTTGACACGTCGCTCATTTTCAAAAAATCGAACGTCCGGTTGTTCATTGTTCCCGAGTCAGCACACATCGCTCCGTGTGACACCCCGGGAACGACGAACAGCAGCTTTCCTGCGTCCTGCCGGCAATGTGGAAGGAAGGAGGTGGGCGGGATGTTTACGTCCCGCTCATCTCTGCCCCTCCGCTTCTATTGGGTGGCTGCTGTGTGACGTCGTTGTGACGCCGAACGTCCCTCCCCCTTCAGGAAGAGGATGTTCGCCGCCCACAGCGAGGTCGTTCGGGAGATAAGTACGTGTGACGGGGTTACTCCCTTTGTGCGACACGGGCAGCAAATTGCCCGTGTCGCACAAACGATGGGGGAGAGTGCGATCGCACATGAAATCGACGCGTGTAAAGCAGCCTTTAGGGTCAGTGTCTAGTGTTTTTTTTGCTGCAATTCTCTATTCCATGTAACCCACTATCCCTGTGATACTTTTTGGAATTTTTTTCTTTACCTACTGTATACCAATTTCAATTGGGATTATTGGGAGTATATTCTTTATATTATGGAATCTATAAGCGATTGAGTTCACAGCCCAGAAAATACTGCTAATTAAAAATATTTTTTTCATTAAAGATATTGTCGCACCCCGGGTCAGCCGGGCTACTCGGATCCAGCCAGTCCATGGCTCGAGGGGTTCCGGATCCGGTGCACTGTTGACCAGTTTTAAATGAAAATAAAAATAAAGTCCGACTACGCCACTTGCGGTTTTCGGCCAGGGATAGTAGGGCCGCCACTGCGGGTTCCCACTGGGGATGATGGATAGGGGCAGCGTGGATAGTGGAGCCCTCCGCGAGCAGGGCTTTTCCCCAGGGTCGGTTGAAGGGTTGGCGCATGGCAGTAAGTCAGTCCAGACAGGGAGTGCAGTTTGGTTGTTTTTACTTACTGGGTTCGCACCCTGGAGACCTGCTGGTGCACCCATGTCCTTGATAGCTGTGCCAGCCAACCTGGTGCCACTCTCCCACCTTTGCACTCTGGTGTATTTGTTGGTCCTCCCTGGCATGGAGTTCCTGGAGGTCTGTCTGGTGTCTGGGTCTTGCCGCAGGCAGCTTGGACTGTTTAAGGTGATATAGGAAAAACACAATACACAGGTAGATGACAGGATTAGCAAAAGGTGAGGCCCCCGCTGACTAAAATAGGAAAGGACAGGAAAGGGACTGATGGTAGCCAGAGAAAAACCCTGTAAAATACCAACTTCCTGATAGTACAAAAAGGCCCTCAGATCGCTCGATCTGAACTCCGTGCTATACCAGGTGCCCTTGTCATACCAATGAACAGAAAACAAGAATTATAACAAATTCAACAAGCCATAAACACATAGACCCAAAGGAGCTATACTCCACACAGAACTGCAGGGAGTTCCTCAACAATCCACTGAGGGGAAAAATCCTTGGAAGGAAATAAACTGAAACCAACCACAACAAATGACAAACCCAGATAAGCAAAAGAACCAGGCAATAAATAAAGAGCAAGCACTTATCTGGGGAAGATGTGGTGTAGAGCAGGATTAAGCAGGCTAGAGATACAAAGAACAACTGACATCCGGCAACAGCCTGCAATCAGACCAGGACTTAAATAAGCAGAGAGTTAGGAAAGGAAACACCCACTGCACAACCCACCTGGTCTCTGTCCAAACCCTTCCTGGCCACCAGAGGGAGCCTCCTAGCAGCCAAGACATAACTAACATTCACAACAGGTATATGTCCTGGTCCTCCCTAGGCTGCTGTTGCCTCAGACATTAGTGGTGGTAGATGAGTCCTGGAAACTGACCCGACTGGCAGAGTTAACAGATGGCTTGACGTCCTGGCCTGTTCTGGGATCTGTACCCAATGCGTTCAAAGTACTGGGAGCCCTGGATGTCCACCCCACAGGATCCCTCTGTCCTTGGAGCTTGCTCTCTCGCTCTCCAGCTACTTTCTCCTCTGAGTGGCTGATTTTTCTACTCAGGTCTTTGCGGGGTCTTTACTACTTTCAGTGTGTCTTAAGATTCCTTTGTCTGTCTTGACACCTGTCCTTTTACCACCGCTCACTTCTCACTCCTCTCCTCAACTCCTTTCTCTCTCACTGTCTTCTGCAGACTCACTACTCAAACTCCCCAGGTCACTCTCTCTTCCCCCAGGTCTGGTCCCTCCCTTCCCAGTTGGCTGCCTGTTGGCTCACAGTGCCCAGTCTGTCACCTGGTTCTAAGGGGGTCTCCCACCCTGGTTATGAATGTATGTGTCCTGGTGTGCTAGTGTGTGTGTACTGACTGGCACAGTCATATAGTACCCGAGCTGTTACATTGTTGTTACTTTGTTTTTGTGACACCTGATTACCGCAGGGGCATCCTTTTATTAAGATAAAACAAACACAGATAAATTGAATGAACTTGGGGATAAGCAATATAAAATCCCCCTCCTCATACCCTGCAATTACCCTCACGAAGAAGCCCCTGGTGAAACGCGCGTTAGGGTATTCCTCTATCTTCAGTCCCTGCCCGGTATATATTTAGCCAAGGGCTTCTTTGTGAGGGTAATTGCAAGGTATTAGGAGGGGGTTTTTATATTGTTTATCCCCAAATTCATTCAATTTATCTTTGTTTGATCTTAATATCTTTAATAAAAAAATATTTTTAATTAACAGTATTTTCTTGGCTGTGAACTCAATCTCTTATAGGTGATACTGTTAATGAGTTAGCTAGTATTTAATTTTTTGGCCATTTTTTGGTGTATTTATATTATGGAGTCTATTTATATTATGGTTTTTAATGCAGATGTAAAAAACGTTTTTAATAGGGATTTCTTCACCTTTTAATAGGGATTTCTTCACCTTTCTTCAACTCCTTATTGTTACACGTCGCGGCTCTCCTGTTGCAAGGAATGAGGTGGTCCCCCATTCCTTGTCTGCCACGAGCCCTCCTGCTCAGCAGCGCCAAAGGTCTAGGAGACTGCGCGGTCTGCAGGAGTTGCCTCCTCAGAGACCTAGCAGAAGGGTGACACCTAGTGGTTCTCCCCTTGCAAGGAATGGAGCGGTCTCCCATCCCTTGCCTTGCCTGCCACAAGCTCTCCTGCTCAGCATCACAGATGCTCTGGGAGTTTGCGCAGTGTGCAAAGAATAGATGCTCAGGGAAGCAGCAAGACTTCCCATGTCTCTGCACATTGTGAAACCGAGGATCCCGCCTTTATGACCCAGAGGCAGGAAGATGAGCATGTGCTCCACGTGACGTCTTCTGATTCGCTCACTGATATCACACGGCCCCATGACGAGGCTGGTGATGTACTGAATCCTGACTGGCTGGGCCAGGACGTCACGAACCCTGATTGGGTCACGCCCGTCTCGCGCCCACCCTTGGGTGGAGCTACACCTCCTTAAAAGCTCCCCCTGCCATCATGGCAGTGCGCGACCGTCCTTCTATGTTTGGATGTCTGGCAGCGTGCTGCCACGCCACTGCTTAGGCATTATTGTCTTTTGTGGGCTTTGCCCTTGCTGCTCAGGCAGCACCTAGTTTGCAGGTCTTGCCCCTGCCTTGCTGCTCCGGCAGTATCCCGTTTAGCAGGCTGTATTCCTGTCCCAGGTGAGCTCCTCGAGTCTCTGTCGGACTCACTTGGTTTCTGAAGCACACGTGCGTGGGCACCTCTGTGCTACCCCCGTGCCATATTCCTGTGACTCCCGCTGGTACACATGTGTAGGCACCTCTGTGCGTCCCCGTGCAACAGGTACACCGTACGAGAAGCCCCGAGCCATACAACCCTCACGGGTTAGGGCGGACCGGTGTACATAGATCGTCTGTGACGTTCCAGACGATCACTAGCAGCAACCCGCTCACTCTTTCCTGACCATAGCAGCGGTCCCTTACACCGCACAGTGGACCTTGACCGGCGGAAGCTGTCCATTTCCCATCTTGGCACGCTTCCCCGGGTCCCCCTCGTAACATTACGGTCGCGCCAAAGGTCTGGCTATGGCGGAAGAGCAGCAGCAGTTGCTGCGTTATGTGCAGCAGTTGGAGTCACGATTGGCAGCAGTGGAGCGGTCTTCCCCCGATAAGGCTGCTCTAGCAACAGTCGCCACCCAGGCGGCTACTCAGGCTGTGGAATTGTGCGGAAGGTCGCCTCGCCTTGCCTTGCGCTCCCAGAGCGCTTTAGCGGGGACAGCTCTGAGTGCCGTGGTTTCATAAACCAAGTTACCACCTACTTGGAGTTGTTTTCGACTGATTACGCTACTGAGAAGGCGAAGGTAGCCTTCGTCCAGTCCCTGCTCACAGGGAGAGCGCTAAAGTGGTCCACGCCGTTGTGGGAGCGCGGAGATCGGGTGGTGAATCACCTTCCAGTTTATCTTGAGGCCATGAGAAAGGTGTTCCTCGGGCCTCAAGTCACCCACGACTCCGCGCTGCGGCTCCTACGCCTTCGGCAAAGGTCCACTTCAGTCGGGGACTTTGCAGTACAATTCAGGACTCTCGCCGCGGAGCTGGACTGGCCAGATAAAGTCCTGGTCCCTGTGTTCTGGGAGGGTCTGGCAGGGTTCGTCAAAGACGCGCTGGCCACGCGTGACGTGCCGACCACCTTAGAGTCCTTGATTCGGCTTGCCTCTCGCATAGACATCCGCCACGCGGAGCGGAGGCTCGAGGTCTCTTCGGCACCCACGTCTTCCTGGTCTACAGAGCCTCTGACTCCCCTTCCCCACCAGACCGGTCTCCCAGCCAGCTCTATTGACGATTCTGTGGAGCCAATGGAAATCTCCACAGTGGTCTCCTCTACCACAGGTTCTCGGCCGTCGGTCGATTGCTTTACCTGTGGGCAGAGGGGACATGTAGACACCCGATGTTCGAAACCATCGGAAGAAACACAGTGTCTTGTTCCACCTCCAGTCAGCGTGAGGAGGGTCACTTCCGTTTCCCTAGATCAGGTGCCAACTGGTAAGACCCTCATTTCCCCTGACCCACGGAATGATGTGCTGTCATGGGATCGTGCCTCCAAAGGCAGGGGTCACTTCAGGGTAGACGGGACCAGAGACCCTGCGGTCAGGCATTATTGGGGGCCGGAGGTAGCCCAGGATGTACAGGAGAATATGCGAGTCTGTACGTCGTATGCGTATAATAAACCGTTCAGGCAGAGACCTGCAGGTCTTCTTCACTCTGCGCCATCTTTCGCACCTGGGGACCTAGTGTGGCTGTCTTCTAAACATATCTACCTTCCGGTACAGACAGCCGAGTTCGCTCCTAGGTACCTGGGTCCGTTTACTGTAATAGAGCGGGTAACCCCGGCGGTATATCGACTCCAGCTCCCTCCATGCTGGGCTATTTCTAATACTTTTCATGTATCTCTCCTGAAACCCGTACGACCTAAAACCTCGGGGTCTCTGCTGTCCCAGGTTGGCTTCTCGTCCGACGACCCTGAAGTAGCGAAGCTAGTAAGAACAAAAATTGTACAGGGCAAGAGGTACTTCCTCGTGGAGTGGGTCGGTCGTGGACCGAAGCATAGGTCCTGGGAATTGGAGGGTAATGTCCATGCCCCAGGTTTGGTGGCAGCCTTCAAGCGCAGGCGGGAGGGGGGCCCTAGACAGGGGGGTAATGTTACACGTCGTGGCTCTCCTGTTGCAAGGAATGAGGTGGTCCCCCATTCCTTGTCTGCCACGAGCCCTCCTGCTCAGCAGTGCCAAAGGTCTAGGAGACTGCGTGGTCTGCAGGAGTTGCCTCCTCAGAGACCTAGCAGAAGGGTGACACCTAGTGGTTCTCCCCTTGCAAGGAATGGAGCGGTCTCCCATCCCTTGCCTGCCACAAGCTCTCCTGCTCAGCATCACAGATGCTCTGGGAGGTTGCGCAGTGTGCAAAGAATAGATGCTCAGGGAAGCAGCAAGACTTCCCATGTCTCTGCACATTGTGAAACCGAGGATCCCGCCTTTATGACCCAGAGGCAGGAAGATGAGCATGTGCTCCACGTGACATCTTCTGATTCGCTCACTGATATCACACGGCCCCATGACGAGGCTGGTGATGTACTGAATCCTGACTGGCTGGGCCAGGACGTCACGAACCCTGATTGGGTCACGCCCGTCTCGCGCCCGCCCTTGGGTGGAGCTACACCTCCTTAAAAGCTCCCCCTGCCATCATGGCAGTGCGCGACCGTCCTTCTATGTTTGGATGTCTGGCAGCGTGCTGCCACGCCACTGCTTAGGCATTATTGTCTTTTGTGGGCTTTGCCCTTGCTGCTCAGGCAGCACCTAGTTTGCAGGTCTTGCCCCTGCCTTGCTGCTCCGGCAGTATCCCGTTTAGCAGGCTGTATTCCTGTCCCAGGTGAGCTCCTCGAGTCTCTGTCAGACTCACTTGGTTTCTGAAGCACACGTGCGTGGGCACCTCTGTGCTACCCCCGTGCCATATTCCTGTGACTCCCGCTGGCACACGTGTGTAGGCACCTCTGTGCGTCCCCGTGCAACAGGTACACCGTACGAGAAGCCCCGAGCCATACAACCCTCACGGGTTAGGGCGGACCGGTGTACATAGATCGTCTGTGACGTTCCAGACGATCACTAGCAGCAACCCGCTCACTCTTTCCTGACCATAGCAGCGGTCCCTTACACCACACAGTGGACCTTGACCGGCGGAAGCTGTCCATTTCCCATCTTGGCACGCTTCCCCGGGTCCCCCTCGTAACACCTTATTGTATCCTTTTTTTCTGTACTTTGGTAAATTATTATGCTTATATGCTGATTAAAGGTATGGAGAACATATGAGAGAAGGACTCTGTACTGCCTCTAATCCAGCTCTTTTACTTGCAAAGGATTGTACTTGACAGCAGGCAGTGGACCAGAATGCACTTAATGGCCAGCATTTTAGAGTGATTTTTTTATTTATTTTATTTTATTTTTTTGGAAGGGGGAATAATTTTTAAATAAAGTGATTTGCAGATCATCTATATATCCCATAATGTAAATTAAATCAAGTCTTCAAATTAAGCAATGATTTAAAATCTAAGTGAAGGAATGAGAAATAATGTGACAAATACAAATAATTAACAATATTTCCTACTTAGGGGAGAGACTGGTTGGGTCAAAACACCACGTCCCCACCATTATGCATTTATTTCTGCTTTGCAAAATCAGAAAAACAGCAATTTTTTAGAAGACACAAACTAAAATGACCAATTACCAAAAATTGCCGGGTTTCCTATTTGTCGGTCTCGGTATTTGTTCGTACCGCAGGACATAACATTCAGTAAAAGCTTTATTTTCAGAGATAATCATTTTATCTCACTTCTTCCTACCGAACAAGCAATAACACTGGGGTCTGGCCCGGGTCAACACAAACCAAATTTATCAACCAGTTTAAATTGAAAGCAATGAACACATTTCAAAATACCAGACAGATGATAATATTGGTATTTCCAATGACATTGCAAGACCTAGAACTGTTCAGACCTGCCTCTTAAATCTCAAGGCCTATTCTCTTTAATTCAGTGATAATATTTGTGTTAGCTACTGTAACCCCTTCATCCTTAAGTGATTTTCCATTTTTTTGTTTTTTTTTTCTATATCCTTTCTTCCTCCTTTTCTTCCATAAGCCAAACCTTTTATATTTTTCGGACCTCGTAGCCATGTGAGGAGTTGAACTTTTGAACACCATTCATTTTACCATACGATGCACTAGAAAGCGTGAACAAAATTCCAAGTGCGTTGAAATTGCAAAAATTTCGATTGCGATTTCACAATTGTTTGTTTTGGTTTTTCTTTATTTTTTTTAAATAAAAATAAATAAATAAATGAAAAATAAAAAAAATCCATGTTCACTATACATTAAAGCTGAACTGGAAATATGGTTCTCCAGATCAGTCTGATTACGTATATACGAAACATGCATTTTTTTATTTTATTTTTTTATTTAAATTTAAAAAAAAAAAAATTGAAATTTTTTCTTTATTTTGTCACCATTATCTGTGACCCGTAATGTTTTAAATTTTTGGCATATTTGGCTGTGTGAGGAATTATTATTTGCGCCCGAGCTAATGGTTTTAATTATATCAGTTTGGGTAGATGTGATGTTTTGAATTCCTCTTATTGTATTTTATTGCAGTGTTGCAGCGACCAAAAAAAAAAAACTAATTCTGGGGTTTCTCTGATTATGCCATTTATTAATCAAATTAATTTGTTTTATATGTTGATAGATTGGAATTTTACCAATGCAGCAATACCAAAAATGCGTGTTTTTTTGTTTTATTATTGTTTTATTTTTAATGGGGCAAAACGAGGGTGATTTGATTTTTTTGTGGAATTTATTTTTATTTTTTCATATTTCTAAAAACATTTCTTTTACCTTATACTTTGACAGTCCCCTGCGGGAATTTGAAGCCATGATCGTCTGATCGCTTGTGCTATATGTAGCAATCCCCTTAGGATTGCTACGCATAAAATCATGGTGTATTATGAATGCCATCTAAATGCTGGCTTTCACAGGTGTATCATAATGACAGGCATTTAGGTCTTCAGCAGACCCTTAGCAGTCATGGCAACCCATTGGAGCTCTGCAAACATGTCACGGCCATGCCCATGAGCGCATGAAATGACCAGACCCCAAACAATTAGAGTTGACAAATGAATGGTCTCTCATATACGAATCTGTATCGCTGTCAGGTCCCCCTACATTCTACAGTGGTTGGCTCCCCCTGGTGACTGGATGCAGTATCATTTGCACTAGTGATACTAGTGCCCAAACTGTTTGAGAGCGCTGAAGTATCACTCATGCAGAGAGATACTGGTACCCGATCTGTTTATGAGAGCTGCAGTGCAATGTAGCCAGAATGATGAGGAATCTGACAGTGACGCAGATCTCTGTGTGAGATCCCATCCACCATTGGCACTTGCCAACTGTGATTATTTGGGGTCTGGTGAGTGTGGTTTTTTTTGGGTGGGGGGAAGAATTTACTTTCTAGTGGGAATGTCTTCTTTCTTTAAGAGGTGTCTGTTTTCTTTTGGGGATGTCTGCTTTCTTTGATGAAAAGTCCTGCTGTATTCTTTAACTTTTTAGCTGCTTGAACACTTCCTCATGGAACCGCAACTAGGGCTTATTTTTGAAGAAGGGCTTATATTTCAAGTAGATTCCAAAAAGCCCCAAAATCCTAGTAGGGCTTATTTTCGGGGTAGGTCTTATTTTTGGGGAAACAGGGTAATTACTGCCATTATCCCTATTAAGACGTTTGACATGCTACCAGTGTGAGACATGTAGATCAAAAGAGCAGACTTTCAGTCATTACATGTCTCACACTGGTAATGCCTCTTTTCATGTAAAATAAGCTCTGGTGGGAGATTTATAGCCTGGAATAGCTCATTAACATAATAAGAATAACATGGTTTTCTTGGGAAAAAGACATCGTATCACAGGTATCAAAGTATAATTTTATTCAACCTTCTATGACCTGTATGGCCTTTATAGATGTCTTAGGAGGGTTGATCCTGCGGCTAGATTCCCTTTAAGTTAGATATGTGAAGAAATCATATTGACTATACTTTACTGCCATGGTAGAAGATTTGCTCAGTCATGTAGTATCTGCTAATTTCTCTTTATTATCCTGTGCATCATTAAGCCTAATGATCTTCTACTTAATGGCAACTCATAAGACTATTGCTGATGCTACTTTATGGCAGAGAACCGCAATGAACCCTTGAGTTGGTGGCCGCCACAGTTCAATGACCCTATTCATGTAAACTTCTGACTTTGTGATCTGCTGGAAAATGTCAATGTGAAAACAACACTTCAGTGCGTAGCAAAAGATGTATGTCCTTCAAAGTACGAATACGCTGGAATTGGATGAGAAACCTGGCTAGTGCAGTTGCTGATAGTCTCACCGCGCTGGTAATTTTATGGTCATGCCGACCATGACATACAAAGCCATCCACAACCTGTCTCCTCCTTACGTCTGTGACCTCGTCTCCCAGTACTTACCTGCACGTAACCTTCGATCGTCACAAGATCTACTTCTCTATTACTCACCTCTCATCTCCTCTTCCCAGCACTGTATCCAAGATTTCTCCCATGCCTCCTCCATACTCCAGAGTGCTTTCCCACAACATATCAGACTTTTGCCTACCTTGACAAGCTTCAAAAGGAACCTGAAAACCCACCTGTTCTGACAAGCCTACAACCTGCAGTAACCTTCAGTCTGATATAGCGCCACATGACCTCTACCCTCTCCTACTGTATCCTCACCCATCCCTTTTAGACTGTGAGCCATCACGGGCCGAGTCCTCTCTCCTTCTGTACCAGTCTGTGCCTTGTTTTGTTTATGATTATTGCACTTGTCCCTACTATGTATACCCCCTTTTCACATGTAAAGCGCCATGGAATAAATGTTGCTATAATTATTATTATTATTCATAATAATAATAATATTAATAATAATAAAAATATGTTTTGAATACGTGCCACATAATATCTTAGATATGGCAGCGATTCAAGCTGCTGAGTGGTGAGAGTGTGGCGCCCCTGAGACTTCAGTCACCACAGAGTATTGCACCCAATTTTGTGTGTAATGCTACTTCCGAATCCTGAGATCAGTCCCGGTTTCACCACTTACACACTCAAATTCATACCAGGTTGCCCCTGTCCCCACTGGGGACTGGGCTAGGGTTGGGTAATAAAGGGGTTGCCTACAGAGTGGCATTTACAGGATGCCCTCATACAGGAGCCCCAGTCCCATTAGCTTAGGAGCTGGGAGGGGGGAGGAGCAGCCAGCAGGGGGAGTCAGGAGCCAAACACAACAGTTAGGGAGTTCTCTAGCAGGAGAGGAACGGAGCAGACGTGTGAAGCGACCGGTGGTAGGGCCGCGGGTGTGTGTGTATGCTCTATTCCAACAAAATCCCCATACTCAGATTTTACCGGTAGTAACATTTCTTTACTAGGAAACATATTTATAATACAATCAACCGAACTATCTGCGCACATGTGTATAGTGGAGTCCCCCGGATCTACACTCCTTCCGGGTACGCAGCAAAAAGAAAGGAAGAAAACAACAAAGAAATGGCAGCAACTTTCCCTAACTTTCCCTACAATCACGTACCAGTCTATCCCAGAAGAAGATGCCGCTCCCACGTCGCAGGCCTGAAGTCTCACGATGATGGGTCCCGGTGCAGCGCTGAAGGGATGCAGCTCCTCGGTCTTTTCCTTTGATCTTCTCCCGCTGGTAACGGATTCTAGTCAGTCTTTTAGTCCCGGGGCACACCGACCAGAAGAAGGGAGGTCACGACCCCTGTACTTGCACTCAGGGTGCGATGCTCTGCAGTCAAGTTGTCACAGCCCCTGGATTTGCACTCCGGGCGCGATGCTCTGCAGTCCGGGTAGATCCTCAGCGAAAACAAAGTCCTGCAGCCCGGGGATGGCAGGAACCACTTCCACAGGGTGATTCCTCCACGAATCCAGTGGCAAAAGAGCCCTGTGTTCAGAGAGACCACACGCAGCTCTCTCCTGGCTAAGCTCCGGGGCTGAAAAACTTTCCCACACTTTTTCTTCCTGGTTAGAACACACAAGCTCCTGTAGGGGATTTCCCACCTCTGTGTTTGTGATTGCACAGTCTGACACTGCCCCCTTGTGGGCAAGGGCTGAAGCAATATTCAAATCCATTTCTACATTAATGATGCAGTCTGAATTGTTGATCCCATTACATACCCCCCCACTTAAAGGTTGGCAGTCCCTGTCAACTACCGTCGGTTCCCAGGCAGCGATGACTGCAGATGTCACAGGGGTTGGTTGAGAAGTGGGCCATAAATACTGGTCCCTGTAAGACCGCCCGGGCGGGATCCCAGCAGTGGTGCGGTCAGTGCATCTCAAGGGTCGGTTGTTCCCCTCCCCGTCCCTGTCTTTACGCCCCACTTCAGTCAGCACTCCGGGGGAAGAACTGGGTTGTGTAGGTGAGTCACCGGCCTCAGAGTCGACGTGATCACTACGCTGGGAAACGTCCGTGACGTCAGTCGTGTTAGCAGCGTCACCCCCTCCGGGTACTGTGGTAGGGGAGGCAGGCTGGGATCGGCAGGGACGCAACATATTTCGGTGCACAGTGCGAATGCTGCGACTGTCTTCACCCTGCACTCGGTATACATGCCCATTGGGGTAGGGGCGTTCGATTACCCGGTAGACTTCAGTCTCCCACTTGGCTCAAAGTTTCCCTTGTGGCTTCTTGATACGGAGCAGGACTAGCTGTCCCAACTTCAAGGGTTGCTCTTGCACGGGGAGTGGGTCAGCATGTATCTGGCCCCGGATTTGTTGGCTCACCAGCCGGTGTACAGTCTCCCAAGCAGCGCTCCATCAGCCGCTGGAAGTCCCCGGCGCGTTGTTCAGACCAAAGGGCATCCGGTCGAACTCGTACAGGCCCATGGGTAGGATGAAAGCAGTCTTCTCTCTATCTTTCTCGTGCATAGGTACCTGCCAATATCCGCTGGCCAGATCCAACGAAGAGAAGCATTTGGCTTTCTTCAGGGCTGTCAGGGATTCTTCGATCCTTGGCAAAGGGTATGAGTCCCGGATGGTGCAAGCATTCAAACGGCAGTAGTCCACACAGAATCTCAGGGACCCGTCCTTCTTCTTGACTAACACCACCGGTGCAGCCCAGGGGCTCTGGCTTTCTCGTACCACTCTAGCGTGTAGCATGGAATTCAGGAGATTTTTCACTTCTTGGTATTGCTGGGGAGGTATTTGGCGGTACCTTTCAAGGATAGGAGCAGTGTCACCTGTGGGGATTTCGTGCTTGATACTGGTGGTGCACCCAAAGTCGGTGTCATGCCGGGCAAAGGACGCCTGATGCTCTTGAAGTAGCTCTTCCACCTGGGACACCTCCCGTTTGGAGTATTGGGATACGTCCAGCTGACACTTCTCTCGTAGTTCTCGCCCCGCGTTGGTGTCACCCGCGACAGCGGCCATGGCAGAGACCGTCACTGTCCAATCTCCCTCTGTAGACGGTACAAACTGGAGGGAGCTCATAGGGTTCACCTCTTCGGTTAGAGCGTAGACTCGGGCGAGCTGTGTCCCGGCTTCTAGGTCAACGCTCACGTTAGCTGTGTTGCCCAGTCTGACAGGAATTCTTCCCTTTTTCACTACTGCTAGAGTTCGAGCGACTAGTGGATTCAGCTTCCCTTCCTTCGGGGTGCGCGGCTCAATCAGCACCTCCACGCCTTCAAGCTGTCTCGTGGTGCTAAGGGGTAGTGAGATAACTGTCTCTTTCCCAGCCGGTAAGGTGATCCTAGTATGGCGGGGTACAGTGATCATGGCCACCGGCAGTTGTCCTTCCGTCATTCGCTGGAGGTTGCAGGTCCGGACCACTTGCTGAAAGGCACGGCGGGTGGCCCTATGTGCGGTCACTTCTTGCCAGTACTTGGGCCCCTTCTTGGTAAACAACACCAGATTCAGGTCTTTCAAGATGTTCATCCCAATAATCATGGGCGTTTCTGAACCAAAGCCTTCCCTGACCACGATTATCCCTCTCTTCCCGAGATCTTGGCCACAGATTTCGGTGTTCATCCAGGCAACTCCCGTCACCGGAATGGGTAGATTATTGGCTGCTTTGATCTTGATGGCGGTATCAGGGTCGTAGGCAACCCGCGGCTTTAGACATTCTTCGTAGAACTGCTCGGAGATGGTGGATACCTGAGACCCAGTATCCATTAACCCTTGTACAGCGATCCCTTCCAGTAATACCTCCAGGGTGGGGCTATTTGATGCAAGTTTGTTCCGTGGCTGGCTCTGTTTTCCTACACCCCTCTCTTTGGTCTCCCCTGCCGAGTGAGCCTCTTTGGCAGGGGCGTCTAGTTTAAAGGCGGCCGCTGTTGTGAGACATGACTTGCTGGTTCTGGTAGATCGGACCGTGGATGAACTTGAAAGTTCTGGGGGCAACGGGTTGCTCTATGGCGGGGGTTGCCGCATGTCCAGCATCTTCCCATCGGCCGGCTGGGTTGTTGTCTCGCTTGCCGGCCTGCCTGTTGGTCTAGGGTGAGCTGTAACACCTGTTTCTGCAACTCTGCCACCATCTGCTTCAGTTCTTCCGTGTCGCTGTTCGGAGTCCCGATACCAGATATGGACCTGCAAGCCGCGGTATATGTCTGTGTCTCCACGACAGGTCCCCTTGAACGTTCTATAGCTTCTTGTTTGACCTCAGCGAACGTAAAGGCCGGATTTATCCGGAGTAGATCTTGCAATGAGCGGTTAAGGTACGGGTCTCTCAATCCGGTCACGAACTGATCTCTCAACACCAGGTCACGGACACCCGTACTAGCTATCTGTTCTTCTTTTCTACAGGCTTGTTCTAGCAGCACTTGAAGGGCATTGGCATATTGAGGAATGTCTTCCGACTCGAGCTGAGTACGCCGGAAGAACATATAGCGCAATGTTCCCGCATATGTGGTCGGCCCATAGGTGTTCTCCAGCACCCGCACCAAGTCATCCAACGTACGCTGGCCCCTAACCGTCTCCAGCCTGACTGTCGTCCACGCTTCCCCCTCTAATGTTAGCATGGCCATTTCTGCTAAGGTCTTAGGATCAGTGTTATACATTTCCCCCACTATCTTAAGCTGTTCAGTCCATTCAGTTACAGGATAGTTCCGTCCGTCAAACTTTCTCACTTGATTGACAATAGACGGCGGGGGAGCTGTCCGGTTATAAGTTACTACCGGAGGATGATTTTGTTGGTCACACATCCTGCCGACTACGCCACATGAAGCGACCGGTGGTAGGGCCGCGGGTGTGTGTGTATGCTCTATTCCAACAAAATCCCCATACTCAGATTTTACCGGTAGTAACATTTCTTTACTAGGAAACATATTTATAATACAATCAACCGAACTATCTGCGCACATGTGTATAGTGGAGTCCCCCGGATCTACACTCCTTCCGGGTACGCAGCAAAAAGAAAGGAAGAAAACAACAAAGAAATGGCAGCAACTTTCCCTAACTTTCCCTACAATCACGTACCAGTCTATCCCAGAAGAAGATGCCGCTCCCACGTCGCAGGCCTGGAGTCTCACGATGATGGGTCCCGGTGCAGCGCTGAAGGGATGCAGCTCCTCGGTCTTTTCCTTTGATCTTCTCCCGCTGGTAACGGATTCTAGTCAGTCTTTTAGTCCCGGGGCACACCGACCAGAAGAAGGGAGTTCACGGCCCCTGTACTTGCACTCAGGGTGCGATGCTCTGCAGTCAAGTTGTCACAGCCCCTGGATTTGCACTCCGGGCGCGATGCTCTGCAGTCCGGGTAGATCCTCAGCGAAAACAAAGTCCTGCAGCCCGGGGATGGCAGGAACCACTTCCACAGGGTGATTCCTCCACGAATCCAGTGGCAAAAGAGCCCTGTGTTCAGAGAGACCACACGCAGCTCTCTCCTGGCTAAGCTCCGGGGCTGAAAAACTTTCCCACACTTTCTCTTCCTGGTTAGAACACACAAGCTCCTGTAGGGGATTTCCCACCTCTGTGTTTGTGATTGCACAGTCTGACACTGCCCCCTTGTGGGCAAGGGCTGAAGCAATATTCAAATCCATTTCTACATTAATGATGCAGTCTGAATTGTTGATCCCATTACACGTGCTTCACAGGTGCTCCAATGGGAAGGAGGAGAAGTTCACAATGGTTGCCATGGGGAGAGGGAATCTGCTCCCTCGGAACCGTCACCACACAGGGTGTCAGGACCCTAGGGAAGATCATACTCCACGTTGGTTTTCCAGAATCTGCCCGGATGGGAAAGTTTCAAGCTTCCTTGACCACACAGCCTCCTAGAGCACAGTGCCATATAGGATCTCGGGCCTTGGATAACTTCAGACCCCACAGCGGAACTGTAGCACCTGCATATAGGGATAAGAGTTCTACTCGTGAAACCCAGGGTCCCCTCGTAGCTTCAAGCCAGGGGATCCAAAGCACAGGCGCTAAAAGGAGAGAACCCACCGAACACCACACCGGACTGATCTCTGAAAGGATTCAGGTTCGACGGATCCCATCATAGCAAGTGACTGGTATTACCTCGGTGAGTGACACAGCACCAAAAGTGAGTAAGCAACCTGGAACCGCAGCTATAGACTCTGTCTCTTGATTGCCGGTGTCCGCCATTACTTCTCCCCCTCTTCTTCCTCCCCGGGGCCCGCTCCACCTGTGGGGAGAGATACCATATCTGGCTGCAACTACCATCCACCCTGGAGGACAGCGACAGCAGCGGCGGCCGATTCCCTGGCCGCATACTACATGTGGCTTCACAACATTCATCCCACTACTACCCCCATCATCGTTCCCCAGCCACCTTCTGTACGCCTCGGGGCAATGGAGCCAGGCTAGGTCGCCCGTGACAACGACAGTCAACAGCCTGGCAACGAGTAGGTTAACCACCTGCCCCGTGGAGTGCTACAAGTGTACTCTGGAAAAATTGAAGCAAGCCAGAACCATAATGCAGAAGGACTGAATCTTGTGTTTGACTAATGGAAAGTATTATAGAGATGTGTCCATTTGTACCTTCCCACTAATATTGTTAAAGGGTTTGGCGACCACTTTTTTATTGATGGCCTATCCTCAGGATAGGTTATAAATATCTGATTGGTGGGAGTGCAACACATGGCACCCCGGCTGATCAGCTGTTACCGGCACCGGCTGGAATCTCTCAGATGCTACCAAAACACAGCAGCTCCATAATATTACAACTGAGCCCTTCCACTCACACAGGGATGAACAAATCAGAGGAGATGTGAACCCGTACAGGTCCCTGTACAAACTAGGAGTACCCCATACCAGACCCTATTTTGTCCCAGTCTGAGATTGGCACCCTAAAGTTATGCAATGGCGTCCCAATTCAATGTCGTGACAACATATTGGTCATCTTGTGCCACTCGTTTGAGGGTATGTCAAGCCAAAAGAAAAGGTTAGGATGGAAATGTCTATATTTTAAGTGTAACACCATAAAAAAATTGCTTTTGGAATATACAATAGCATCATATGCTCTGTAAATCTGTGTCACCATTGGTATACATAGAGCATGAGGTATGTTTGGCAAATGTGCTGATTGATAACAGCATGGACTTCACTTGACAGTCATGACTGAATTGATATTTTACTTGGAAGTAATAGAGGGCCAGGCAAGGAGATGCAGTGGTGGGACAGATGAGTTGTGATGTGAGTATACCATTTTTAAAGACATCGGTCAAGTTCGGGTCCAGAACAAACTTTATCTAACGTCTGTCTGAACCCGCAGAACCTAAACGTCTATGGGTCCATTCATCTCTAGACCTGGTGCCATTTTGCTGGATAGGAGAGGGCCATGAAAGGGGTTAAAAACCCTTAAAAAACAGTATACCTCTCTGCTCACCTGATCTGCTGCCATAGCTCTCTGCCTAGTCCTCCACTGGTTTTCCATGGCTCCAGTCTTTTCTGGTCTTCATGGCAGGAGACATCCTCCTTCACATGTTCCTTTACTACTGCCACCTCCTAAACTGAGAAAGTCTCTGGGGTGCCAAGTGTGACAATGGCAGGACTTTATGACTGCAATTCATGAGGACGTTGCCTGCCATGAAGACCAAAAAAAGACTGAAGCCAGATGTAATCAATGGAGGATCAGGCAGGGAGCTGCAGTGGTGGGACAGATGTGTGGCAATGTACCATATTTCTTATTCTTAAAGACACATTTGGTGCAAATTACATTTCCGGACCAAAATCGAGTGAACTTTGGATTTTTAATTTCACCAGATTCACTCATCATTATTACCATTAGTGACCGTCTAAACCAGAGAAATGGAATTTATGCCACTGTCTTGTGATGTTCTGCTCTGCACTTCACTAGGTGTCATGGTGGCGTCGGACTCTGTTCAGTCTGATAGGCAACTTGATGGCGGCTGTTTTCATGTTCTCTGATCATCAGTCCAGCAGGAGTTAATCCCTGCTGGCTTGTGAACTGCTGCGAGGAGCACAGGATGCTAATGACCCCTCACAGTTGCCTCCACTCTTTGTAACGTGCTGGATCCGGTCACTAATCACCGATTATAGCTTCAGTAATTCCATCCTTTAGCTTGTGATCCAGTTTCTGGTGATCAGTTGTATGATATCTTGTGTGGTGTGGAAATATCTTTGTTGTCAGTTTATTTCCTCTTTGTATCTTATTTATTCCTGTGCATGTATTTTCTCTACCCCGTGTCTGATTGCAGTGTGTACAGTATGTGTTTGGGTTCTTCCCTGTCTGCGTTATTTGTAGGGTTTGTTATTTTAGTTCCGGCCTTCCCCAGGGGTGAAGGAGAGGGGGTGTTAGACCAGGGTATGGACAGGAGTTAGGGTCATGCTGGCGGTCCAGACCTCACCACCACAGAACGTACCCCTGGGATAATTAGGGTCCCTAGTCTAAGGGCCAGTCTAGGTGCCGTACTTCAGTTAACCATCACTCTCGTGACAGCCACGTATGGTTTTGTGATGGAAACCAACATCTATCGATGGACCTCACTGACTATAAAGAAGTCTTTTTGTATTTATTATGGGGTCTGTCAGTTTGGCAGAAAAAAAATTAATTTTTTAAGACTTTTTTTGAAGAGAACTTCCAACGCCATTGTGAACGCAGCCTTGTGATGAGCCTTTTGTGTTTGTAGCCTTGCCTCCCACACAGATCCTAATCATATAATATTGATCAATAGGATCACATTGTAACACTTGCTCATCCACGCTGCGGAGCGTTCCCGTCCCTCTGCTGGCTCACTGTAGTCTTTACAAATAATGGTTCGCTCCCTGCATTCCTGCATCATCCTGTGATAATCACCGTTATCCCTTTTGCATTCAAAGCTCACCCCCTGTATGAGGCAGGTACAAATGGCCTCACGCTGTGTAATGATATACTGCTGCCTATTCTCTGCCACTCACAGCCGCAGGATCTCAGCGCATTCATCTAACAAAATTAAAACCTCCATGGATTTTCGGTTTCCAGGTGATTAACCCTTTTGTTTTGTGCACATTACGTATCTGTAACAAATAAAAAGTTTCCTATGTTGAGTCTAACTTCACGATAAACTTCAGATCACTGGTATACGGTGATTGTGGTGACAACGATGTCTGAATGGTTTTATATTACGAATATGGCTTTGTTTTTGCCAGATTGGCTCTAGTTTCTGAGATATATAATAGTAAATTAATTGATTTAACGGAACACGATTGAAAAGCAATAAGAATTGCAAGAATATTATTATTTCTGTTACAACTAGTAAGAAAACAGTCTAATATCATAGAAAAAGAAATTCCAAATATCTAATAGTAACAGGAGCAATTATATATGATTTGATTAAGTATTACCATATTAATTAGTTATTAATTGTTATTAATGACAATCACGTTAGAGACTCCATCATGTACAGTGCCTACAAGTAGTATTCAACCCCCTGCAGATTTAGCAGGTTTGATAACATGCAAATAAGTTAGAGCCTGCAAACTTCAAACAAGAGCAGGATTTATTAACAGATGCATAAATCTTACAAACCAACAAGTTATGTTGCTCAGTTAAATTTTAATACATTTTCAACATAAAAGTGTGGGTCAAATATTATTCAACCCCTAGGTTTAATATTTTGTGGAATAACCCTTGTTTGCAATTACAGCTAATAATCGTCTTTTATAAGACCTGATCAGGCCGGCACAGGTCTCTGGAGTTATCTTGGCCCACTCCTCCATGCAGATCTTCTCCAAGTTATCTTGGTTCTTTGGGTGTCTCATGTGGACTTTAATCTTGAGCTCCTTCCACAAGTTTTCAATTGGGTTAAGGTCAGGAGACTGACTAGGCCACTGCAACACCTTGATTTTTTCCCTCTTGAACCAGGCCTTGGTTTTCTTGGCTGTGTGCTTTGGGTCATTGTCTTGTTGGAAGATGAAATGACGACCCATCTTAAGATCCTTGATTGAGGAGCGGAGGTTCTTGGCCAAAATCTCCAGGTAGGCCGTGCTATCCATCTTCCCATGGATGCGGACCAGATGGCCAGGCCCCTTGGCTGAGAAACAGCCCCACAGTATGATGCTGCCACCACTATGCTTGACTGTAGGGATGGTATTCTTGGGGTCGTATGCAGTGCCATCCAGTCTCCAAACGTCACGTGTGTGGTTGGCACCAAAGATCTCGATCTTGGTCTCATCAGACCAGAGAACCTTGAACCAGTCTGTCTCAGAGTCCTTCAAGTGATCATGAGCGACGAGCCTTGACATGACGCTTTGAAAGTAAAGGTACCTTACGGGCTCGTCTGGAACGGAGACCATTGCGGGGGAGTACCCTACTTATGGTATTGACTGAAATCAATGTCCCCACTGCCATGAGATCTTCCCGGATCTCCTTCCTTGTTGTCCTTGGGTTAGCCTTGACTCTTCGGACAAGCCTGGCCTCGGCACGGGTGGAAACTTTCAAAGGCTGTCCAGGCCGTGGAAGGCTAACAGTAGTTCCATAAGCCTTCCACTTCCGGATGATGCTCCCAACAGTGGAGACAGGTAGGCCCAACTCCTTGGAAAGGGTTTTGTACCCCTTTCCAGCCTTGTGACCCTCCACGATCTTGTCTCTGATGGCCTTGGAATTCTCCTTTGTCTTTCCCATGTTGACCAAGTATGAATGCTGTTCACAAGTTTGGGGAGGGTCTTAATTAGTCAGAAAAGGCTGGAAAAAGAGATAATTAATCCAAACATGTGAAGCTCATTGATCTTTGTGCCTGAAATACTTCTTAATACTTTAGGGGAACCAAACAGAATTCTTGTGGTTTGAGGGGTTGAATAATAAATGACCCTCTGAATAAACTTTTCACAATTTAAAAAAAAAAATAAAAAATAAATAACATTCTTTTTTGCTGCAGTGCATTTCACACTTCCAGGCTGATCTACAGTCCAAATGTCACAATGCCAAGTTAATTCCGAATGTGTAAACCTGTTAAATCTGCAGGGGGTTGAATACTACTTGTAGGCACTGTATGTCCTGTCTGCCATCATGTGTATGTCCCGTCTACCATCATGTGTATGTGCCAACATGTATATGTTCTGCCTGCCATCATGTGTATATCCTGTCTGCCATCATGTGTATGTGTACCGCCCCTGTGCCAGCAGCCGCCGCTGCTCAGATCCGGACCTCCAAAAGGGGGGTGGCTCGAGTGTCTCCGGACCCGGGGGTCTCGCGGACACGCCGAAAAAATGGGGGGACATAGATGTATGGGCTAGGCCGTATTAAGTTCGTGATGCCACCCACGGTGTGTGGTGAGTTGGGGCACCACCGCTGCTGTTATGGGGCACCCGAGGGAGATGTAGTGGCAGCTAGATGTTAACCCCTCCATGGGTAGGGATGGCTGCCCTGGGACCCAGTGTCTGGTGCAGGGTATAGCGACGGCAAGGGGATGCTTGATTACTCAGTCAATAAATCACACAAATCTCTGGTAAACCAAGGTGCTGGTGGCCGGCACCGCGGCCGGTGGCATTCAGATCCCCCACCCGGGATGGTGGTCTCTATCCTTTTTCCTCTGCACTGACTTTGTGTAAGGTGGATTCCTAGTCTGGAACTCAGGAGTCCGCTCCCAGCTGGCCCTGGCGGTGACCTCTTATCCCTATCGGTGGGCTGTTGTCTTCTATGAGGGACTTTGGGTGGGACAGGATCTATAATCCTGGCCTCAATCAGTTAATTAACCAGGTCGCTGGTTTCCGGTCCTGGGTTCAGGGTCCGAGTACCCCCCTTTGTGCTCTGGTATCCGGGTCGGTTCCCCGTGTCGGTACCGGTGGGCTAGAACCCTGTCCCAGTCCACCTCGGTTCTGCAGAGCCGTCTTCCCGTCTCCTGCTGACGGAGACCACCACTGGTTCCGTTCAACTTGAACCTCCTCTGCTGGAGCTACACCTAGCTCCAGCCCACCTCCTCTCAACTTGAACGACAAACTGAACTGCTTGTTTTCACGCCCCGGGCTGTCTAGACTCCTGGGTGGGCGTGTCCAACCGCCTGGTCCCGCCCACCGGTGTGTCTATCTTTCCCTGGGGGGGGTGACTAGAGTTTCAGGTCGGCCACACTCTCTGCACCAGGCCTCTACGGACTCTCTCATCCCGCTCCAGTAGAAGCGCTGCCTCAGCAGCATCTCCAACTTCTTCCAGCCGAAATGTCCGGCCCCGTCGTGATAAGCCTTCAGGAACATGGGTACGTATGCCTGTGGCACCACAAGCTGGCAGACCTTCTCGTGCGTCTTCGGGTTGATTAATCCCCTGTACAGCTTGCCCTGTTGCAAGTAGAGGTGGTCCCTTTCTTTCCATAACCGCTGCGCTTCCGAGGGGGCAGTAGGCTGTAGCGTGGAAGAATCTTGGGAAATCATCACTTTGACTAGCCGAACCGCGGGTTCCTGATCTGGAGCTTCTCGCCACCCATGGCGGGGTAACGGGTCAAAGTTCGCCTGCTGTTGGCCAACATAAGGATTTTCATCCCTTGGGTGATGGAACGCGGGTAGCTCAATTTCCTCCAAGCCATCTTTATCCACCCCTTCATCGAGTAGGTGTGGCATCCGGGACAAGGCATCCGCGTTGGTGTTCTTGCGGCCAGCCCTGTACTTAATGGTGAAGTCACAGTTGTCTAGCCGGGCTACCCAGAACTGTTCCAGGGCCCCCAGTTTTGCCCTGTTCAGGTGTGTCAAAGGGTTGTTGTCCATATAGGTGGTGAACTTCGCCGATGCGAGGTAATGCTTAAACCTCTCCGTTATCGCTCAGACGAGTGCCAAGAACTCCAGCTTGAAAGAGCTGTAATTCTAGGGATTTCTCTCCGTCGGCCAGAGCTTCCTGCTTGCATAGGCAATCACCTTCTCCCTGCCATCTTGCATCTGGGACAGGACAGCACCCAAGCCCACATTGCTGGCGTCGGTATAGAGGATGAACGGAAGGCCATAGTCAGGGTAGGCCAGAATTTCTTCTCCAGTTAGGGCCGACTTCAGTTGCTGGAAGGATTCTTCGTGCTACTCAGTCCAGACAAACGGCTGCCCGGGAGTTTTGCCTTTCTTGGTCTGTCCCACGAGGAGGTCCTGCATGGGAGCGGCCATTTTGGTGTAACCCTTGATGAAGCGACGATAGTAGCCCACCAGGCCCAGGAACTCCCGCACCTCTTTAACTGTGGTAGGCTGCCGCCAACTCTGGATGGCAGTGATCTTCTCGGGACCCGGGGCCACACCTTCGGCACTCACCACATGCCCGAGGTACTGCACTCTAGGCTTCAACAGATGGCACTTAGAGGGCTTCAACTTCATCCCGTATTTGGAGAGGGCTTCAAACACTTCCGCGAGGTGTTCTAAATGGGCTTCATACATCTTGGAGTAGACGATAACATCATCCAGGTACAACAGGACCATCTCGAAGATGTGATGTCCCAAGCAGCACTCCATGAGCCTCTGGAAGGTTCTTGGGGTGTTACAGAACCCAAAAGGCATGCTGTTGAACTCGCAGAGCCCCATCAGGGGGGGGAACGCAGTCTTCTCTCGGTCTTCTTCCGCAACCGACACCTGCCAGTAGCCACTAGTGAGGTCAAGGGTAGAGAAATAATTAGCAGTCTTCAGCGCGGACCATGATTCTTCAATGCGAGGAAGAGGGTACGCATCTTTATGCGTTATCTGATTAATCTTCCGGTAATCCACACACATTCTCATGGTGCTATCCTTCTTCTTTACCAGGACCAACGGAGCTGCCCAGGGACTACAACTATCATGGATGACCCCTGCCTCCTTCATGTTCCTCAACATATCTTCGGCGCACTGGTAATGTGCAGGTGGAATCGGCCTATACCTCTCTTTAGTAGGTGGATGTGTGCCGGTGGGAATATGGTGCCGAACCTCCTTAATCCTCCCGAAATCTAACGGGTGTTTACTGAATACCTGCTCGTACTCTTGCACTACCCGGTACACTCCTTCCTTGTGATGTGCGGGTATGGATTCGGCGCCGACATGTAGCTCCCGGCACCACTCTTCTAACTGTTCGGATGGGGTATTACTGCCTGGCTGTGATGCGGTGATAGTAGAGGTTGCTACGTGGATGGCGTCTTCGCCTACAGTGAATAATTTAGCAATGGTGGCGTAGCGGGGTAGCCTAACCTCTTCCTCTCCGCAGTTCATCACTCTCACGGGCACTTGTGCTTTCTTGACATCAAGCACCCCTCTGGCTGCCATTACTGTGGGCCAATGCTCAGAAGGCAGAGGCTCCACCACTGCCAGGTAATCCTGCCCACGGGGACCCACTGCTACTCTGCACCAAATCATCATTTCACTCCGTGGAGGCACCACTAGAGGCGCCACATCGATCACTCGCACGCCACCAATCTCTCCACTTGACATGTTCACCTGTTGCCGCTGCAGGAGAGCCCGGATTTCACGGTGCAGAGCCCTCTGCTGGCCTCCTCCTGCTGTGACAGACAGTTGTTGCAATAGGTGCAGCACTTCCCCCATGCAGTTTTCAATCACGTTGGTCCCTAGGACCATTTTTGGGTTTCGGTCACTGGGGTCATTCTGTACTACAATTAGCCCTTGATGTTTCAGCTCCACCCGCCCCACGTTCAAGGTCACATCCTTAAACTCCACCTGAGTCATAGGGAGTCCATTAGCTGCAATGATGGTCAAACTGGCGTCCGGGGGGGTGAGCTCACTGTCAGACCAGTATTGCTTGTACAGTATATAGGGGATAGTCATTACCTGCGAGCCGGTGTCAAGAAGGGCGTAGGTCGGAATACCGTCCACAGCAAGGGAGATGATGGGGCGACCTCCAACGTATCGATCACGCCGGTCATCTGGGCCTTGAGGATCTATTCCTGAGGATTGTCCCTTGCCCTCAGGGGTTGCTCGTTTAAAGGACACCGGTGGGAGTCTTGTTGCACTTGTAGCAGATGGATGGTCCATACCGACTGTCATTGTTCCTCCTCCGCTGCATCCACGGGACGTCCTCTGAGCTGTCGGCGAGCTGTATCTTCTCCACTGGCTTAGCTTTCGATGGCAGCTGCAAGGTGGCGAGAATCCGGGTGACGTCATCACTCAGGCGCTGGACTTGCGACGACAGGTCCTTCGGAGTCCCGGTCGCCATCGCGGGAGGCGGCAGGGCCAACAAGGGGGCGGCTACCGAGATGGGAGCGGTGTCAGCCGGCCAGGATGGCGAAACGGGGGCACCAGCATCGACCAGCTGTAGTGCTTTAATGGCCCCGTCTTTCAGAACCGCAAAGCTCAAGTCCGAGTGCTCTAGAGACCACAGCCGTAGTTGCTTACGGTCTTCGGCAGATCCCAGCTCCTGCAGGAACTGTTCCACCAGCATTTTGTTGCTCTCAGCCTCATTAATAGGGTCCACCTGCTTCAGCGTGAGTAGAGCCGTCTGCAGCCTCAAGGCGTAGTCTCGGATACTGTCCTGCGGGCAATTATAAAAGTGCATCCGCAGCTCCGCTTCAGTACGGTCTCAAAAGCAACCTGCAGCTTGTCAAAAATGGCGGTTACTGAGACCCGGTCGGCGTCTGCCCAAGTCTCCACCTCCTGGTCAGCGGCGCCGGTCAGCTGCCCGAGTACCACAGATGCACGCTGCTTGCCAGTCATGGCATACAAATCGAGGATAGTACAGATTTTCTTCCTGAACATCTGCAGGGCATCAAGCTTCCCATCATACTGGGGTAGCCAGGCAGCACCGGGCACGTAGGGCAAGGAGATCGGGATTACCTGGGTGACCGCCAGAGCCACAGCTCCCCCCACTCCTGCAACCGGAGCGGGAGCAGCCACATTTCCATCACCTGCCACAGCTGCGGGCGCCGCCGCTTCAGCGGCCGGCGCCACTTGCCATCGGGGTTAGGCGCAGATATCTTCCCACTTCTCCCCCTTGGTCTTTTGCCGGCACTTCTCTTTGCGGCTTGTTAGTTTCGTTTTACGACCTCGGGGTTCACCTTCCGGCCGTGTTCCTAGGGGGCGGGGCTTCAGCTTTTGCGCCCTTTCTCAGGGAAGAAGACGATGGGCTGCAGTGTTCACGCCTAAAAATGGCGGCAAAAATGGCGACTTATGAAAATTTTTCAACGGATCACCGCTGACTGTCCAATACAAGGCGCACTTCCACAAGGCAAGTGTATGTGTAAGTATCCTGTTCATGACGCCAAGTTTCGGGGTGTACCGCCCCCGTGCCAGCAGCCGCCGCTGCTCGGATCCGGATCTCCAAAAGGGGTGTGGCTCGAGGGTCTCACGTACATGCCGAATAAATGGGGGGACGTAGATGTACAGGCTAGGCCGTATTAAGTTTATGACGCCACCCATGGTGTGTGGTGAGTTGGGGCACCACCGCTGCTGTTATGAGGCACCCGGGGGAGATATAGTGGCAGCTAGATGTTAACCCCTCCATGGGTAGGGATGGCTGCCCCGGGACCCAGTGTCTGGTGCAGGGTATAGCGACGGCAAGGGGATGCTTGATTACTCACAGTCAATAAATCACATGAGTCTCTGGTAAACCAAGGTGCTGGTGGCCAGCACCGTGGCCGGTTGCATTCGGATACCCCACCCGGGCTGGTGGTCTCTGTCCTTTTCCTCTGCACTGACTTTGTGTAAGGTGGACTTCCTAGTCTGGAACGCAGGAGTCCGCTCCCGGCTGGATGTGGCCTAAGGAGCCGTGCCCGCAGACGCTGGCCCGTGGGATCTATGGGCCCTGGCGGTGACCTCTTATCTCTATCGGTGGGCTGTTGTCTTCTATGAGGGACTTTGGGTGGAACAGGACCTCTAGTCCTGGCCTCAATCGGTTAATTAACCAGGCCACTGGTTTCCAGTCCTGGCTTCAGGGCCCGAGTACCCCCCTTTGTGCTCCGGTTTCCGGGTCGGTTCCCCGTGTCGGTACTGGCGGGCTACAACCCTGTCTCGGTCCACCTCGGTTCTGCCGAGCCATCTTCCCGCCTCCTGCTGATGGAGACCACCTAGCCAAAGGCACCAGGGCTCCTACCCTAGTACCGTTCAACTTGAACCTCCTCTGCTGGAGCTACACCTAGCTCCAGCCCACCTCCTCTCAACTTGAACAACAAACTGAACTGCTTGTTTTCCTGCCCCGGGCTGTCTAGACCCCTGGGTGGGCGTGTCCAACCGCCTGGTCCCGCCCACTGGTGTGTCTATCTTTCCCTAAGGGAGTGGTGACTAGGGTTTCAGGTCGGCTGTGTGTTTCCTAAGTGAGGGAAGGTGTTATGCGAGGGCCTATCTCTGACTACCTGGTTTTGCCAGGGCATCACATATGTCCCATCTGCCATCATACGTATGCCCATCTGCCATCATGCGTTTGTCCCGTCTGCCATCATGCGTATATACCATCTGCCGTCATGTGTATGTCCCATCTGCCGTCATGTGTATGTCCCGTCTGCCATCATGTGTATGTCCCGTCTGCAATCATGTGTATGTCTCATCTGACATCATGCCATCATCAGTTCTTCACAACAGAGACAAAATTATTCCAGGCCGAAGCCTGAGTGCCATTCATGCATGTGGTAAAATTGGAATCGTTCATGAGTTTATGAATATGAAGACCATCAAAGATTCCAGCTATTAGTTTTTCCTTGCTTAGTAAATGATCTTGCTTTGCCCTGCTATCACAGAGGCACATGGATATTTTGTGTATCCAGATTGCTGTCCAAGCAAGAAGTAATTTTAACTTACGCCTTTATAAGATTTTGTTCATTAGGTCTGGATGCTAAAAATTCAGATGCTTGCTTGGACAGATTTAAGTCTTGAATCAGATCATTGAGGTCTTTTTGGCGTAATGGTTGAGGCCTCGAAGAGCTCCCCTCAAATTCCCTAACACTGCTACTACTTGCCATATACTCCAATCCTTGCCTCACTCCAGAGTCTGACGGTCCATTGGCTGGTTTCTAGTAAACACTGGTACCAGATTCTGCTGATAAGTCATTGGCTTTACCCAGAAAGAAACGAGATGGGATGATGAAACTTTACATTTATTCCACAAACTCTCCACTGATGTCAACACACTTCTTACATCGATATTCAAAGTTCTGTAAGCCTAGCAAAAAGAAGAATTTTGGTTGTGCCTCAAACCATGCATCTGTAGCAGCCATGGCATCAGAAATTGTGTGAAATTTGGTACCCTTGATGTGTTAGTCAGAGGGAGCTAGATCTGGTGAATAAGATGGGTGGTCAACCAGCTGGAAGCCCAGCTCTGCCAGTTTTGCCATGGTCGCTTGTGCAGTGTGAACGGAGGCGTTGTCTTGCAGGAACAAGATTCCTTTGGACAGCTTGCCGTGCCTTTTGACTTCAGTGCTTCCTTCAATTGGTCCAAAAGTTCAATGTAATACCTTTTATTGATGGGGGAACCCTTTTGAAGGTAGCCCACTAGCAGTACACCCTTCTTATCCAAGAACACAGACGCCATCACCTTGGTGGCTGATTTTTGCACCCTGAACTTCTTTGGATGAGAAGAGCCACTGTGCCTCCACTCTTTTGACTGCTCCATGTTTTCAGGGTCATACAAATAAATCCAGGTCTCATCCATAGTGACCAGTTGACCCATGAAGTTCTTATCAGTCCGGAAACGCTGACAAATGGACCGGGAATTTTTCACTCGCATGCTCCTCTGATCTGTTGTCAAACATTTAGGGAGTGGGACCCACTATGCAGATCGCTTCCTCATGTCCAAATGTTCATGGATAATGACACAAATACATTCACGGGAAGTCCCCATGATGTCTGCTATTGCTTTAGCTGAAATTCACAGCATCGACGATCTCTGCAACAACAACCACTCTCGGTCGTCCAGGACGTTCATCATTGGTGCTGAAGTGGCCCGTTTTAAATTTGGCAACCTAGTTCTTAACTATGGAATATGAAGGGCATTGATCCCCCAATGTCTGCGACATATCACCATGAATATCCTTCTTGGACTTTCCTTGCAGAAACAAGAATTTTATCTCTTCGCTGCTCTCAGTTGCTGTGAATATCACATTAGGCTCCACCATTTTGTTTTCCTGCGTGCGTAGAACACTGTTGCCGTAAGCAACACACACAAAATTTTGAAAACATTTATTAGACACACAAGGCTTTCATGTAATGTAACATTCGTTACCATAGAAACAAAAAAAAGATCACAAAGACAAAACCTTATCAGCAGTCCCTCGTATGGGAACGCCATCGCCACGTGGAATAGGTCGTCTTTCTGATTCCAAATTAGGATAATCCCACCAAGCTTTCTTGTAACGATTAAAGCCTTTAATCTTTACAACACTAAAATAACAATCCTCATGGTGGATTTTCTGTTCTCTCGATACCATTGGCACACCAAAGTTTAAACTTTTTCTTTCACCATCTGTCCACAATCTTAAGTACTCCACACATGTTTTGCAAACCATATGTGGAGCCCAAGACTTATCCTGGTCTCCAAACTGTACTCCAAAATAAGCCAGGTCTACTCGATGCACAAAGTCTGTGATATTTCTTCTTTGTTTTTCATCCATGTCCTCTACACAGATGCAGCAGAATACTTCAGGATTGTTGATGCCGGCTCTTTTTGATGAAGTCATAATTTTTACAAATATTTAGAAACTTATTAAAACAGAAATTTTGGGGTATAAACCAAGAATGCATTGACAAACCTTTACCTGTAGCTGACTTCTTTCTGATAACCAGTAAGAAAAAAACTTTTTAAATGTTTAGACACCTCCTCAATATCAAGACTAGTAAAAAAAAAATCAAAAAATCCCACAATCTATTGTCCCGCAAGCTTCAACAACTTAACTAATAACAAAAAAGGAGACATTGACTTAGGGATAACTTGACAGATGGCGTCAACGTTGCCCAAAGCTATTGCGCATTTTACCACCTGGGCCACCACCGGCTCTAGTCCTTGTTAGGCTAGGAGGGTAAAAGATATCATTCCTTCTTAACCCAACTTTGAAGATGCATAGAGTCCTGCCATGTACTGGCTATAATACCTGTCTGACAAACAGTAGTAAAAGGAAGATGTATCTGCAGAATCTCTACCCCATCAAAAGGCAGGGGGAGGAAAGTGTGGGGACCGATCTCAGTTGGTCTTGGATGCCGAACTTTCTTTATTGTATTTTACATATTTACTGAATTATCCAGAATGTATTTAAAGCAATTAGCAGTAATCTAATGAAGATAAGTTATTAACTATTCATAGGGTAGGTGAAACTTATAGATTGGGGGTTTAACCACTCAGACCTCCACAGATTGGCAGAACGGGGTACTTTTGTGCTTGCTATGTTCTTTCGGTAAGGGTTCGGTATGATGCTGTTCTTTCTTTGTCCTGATGAAGAAGGCGGAGATGCCTTTGAAACGCGTTGACCTGTGAAAAATAAAGAAAGGAATTCATTTTATCTCCTGAATTTGTGGTTTGCTAGCACAGCATTATGCCAGTTTTCTTCCGTCCACTTTGTGTCTTCTATTGCCATATCGGGGCTGCGGCTGACCACTTTATGCATTAAATTGCTTCATGCTTACATAGGAGTTGTGCCTGTCACAACCGAAAGAGGTGAGTACCTGTCTCACCATTTATATCTACCTGTCTATCAGATAAGACCCTATTTGCGCTTTTCTTCCACAGTTTTTTCGTCTAACAATGGATCTCAACAGCTTGACTCTCAACAATCTTGGATACCTCAACAGCTTGACTCCAACAATCTTGGAGACCTCAACAGCTTTACTCCCAACAATCTTGGAGACCTCAACAGCTTGACTCCCAACAATCGGAGATCTGAACAGCTTGACTCCCAACAATCTTGGGGATCTCAACAGCTTTACTCCTCAACAATTTTGGGGATCGCAACAACTTGACTACCAACAATCATTTGTGTCATGTATGATGTGAGACAACCCATTTAAACATGTAATTGAGACATGTCAGGCATATAGCACTGGTGGGGCTAAATTGTCCACTACTTTGAAAGACATTTTTATTAGACCCAGGCTGGTAGAAGAATTAAAAACAAAATCCTATACTCACCTACATGACCTCTGTAATGGACAACCGCTTTAAACTGGTTGAATAATCAATGATTGGTACAAAAGCAGAATATGAAAATCAGTGGCGTGTCTCACAGCATGGTGTAGAGATACCGAAATCTTAGAATTAAGAGAAGGATTCCAGGCTTCTCCAACTAAGCAATCATTGATAGTTCCTGGGACGAAATCTCCACCAAATTTACAATCGGTCTCATGTCAGAAAACAGACAAATTCCCCTAAGAAGCTCATTCTTTTTAACCCAGTGCATGAACACAGAGAAGTCACTAGCAAATTCACGAAAAGTGAGGTCTATAACCCATGGAAACCAAGGTTGGTAATTTTTAAGATACTACATAAGTGACAGTGGTCACCATGTACCAACTTTTCGGTCATTGACAGTGGAATTTCTGCTTATCTCACCGTCTTGACTACAAAACCATATAAAATGTGAAAACTGGGTTTATTGGTGCAGATTTCGGATTGTGATGTCACCATAGAGAATTAGAAGATTAGCTTTTTAGTATGTACTTTCAAATACCAATAAACCCCCTTCTCCTTTGGAGAATTGCTTACAGGTTGACTCAAGACACATTAAGCTTCGAGAGTCTCAACAAGAGCTTTATTTTAAGTAACATCATATATATATTGTGCCCCGTGTGTTGACTTATCTCCGCTTCCTATGTCAGAGCAAAATCCCAAATTCCCTTTCCTTTTATTTACATTTAATAAAAAATAGCTCTCGGTAAGGCATCTTTTAATACTAGTCTTGATCTCTGGATTTAGAAGGAAACATTGAAAAATTGCCTGTTTTATGAAGCCTGTGATCACAACTGTATATGAACCTGGCAGGACAGATAGGATTTAGAGATGAGTGAGCTTGATACTCGATCGGGCATTGGAGTATTAGGGCATTTGAGGTTCCCAGCCAAGTATCGTACATACTTGGATGTGTCGTCAGTGAAACGAGAACTCAAAGAATTGTCTCCTCTTCACTGAATGATGGGAGCCGGCACCCCAGTGTGAGCCATTTGCAGTCTCTAAATGGCTCTCCCAGGGAATAAAAAAAAAGTTTGTGGATGTTGAAAGTCAAGAGTAGAGTTGAGCGCGGTTCGTGGTTTGTGGTTCGAGTGATTTTGGGGGGTGTTCTAGATCGAACTAGAACTCGAGCTTTTTGCTAAAAGCTCGATAGTTCGAGTTACGTTCGAGAACGGTTCTAGCAGCAAAAAAACAAGCTAATTACTAGCTGGCTTTTCGCTGTAATAGTGTAAGTCACTCTGTGAGTCACACTATTATGAAATTTCAGCGTATAGTGTGCGGGGACAGCGCGTTCAGATCACTGCTGCTGTGATAATGAGCGCCATTTTTTTTTTCTGTTCTTCCTTCCTTAAGCGCGCGTGTAGTGGGGCGGGCCAGCATGTCAGCCAATCCCAGACACACACACAGCTAAGTGGACTTTTTGCCAGACAAGCAAGGGCATGTGTCATAGGCTGTCCATGTCACATGTCCCTGCATTATAAATACGGCCATCTGCCCGTCTGGATGCCTTTATCTGCCTTCTGCTTCTGGGTGACAGTCACCTCAGACGCAGATCCTGCCGCCGATCCTGTTGTGTACGCTCTACACACAGCGCTATACAGAATAGGGATAGAAGTTTCTTTCAGCCCTTTTAAGGGCTCATTACAGCTTGCTCAGAGCCATAGGTGACAGTCAGGTCTGTGGAAAGAGTTTTTAACAGCTACAGATAACAGCGTCTGTGTAGCTAAGCTCAGGGACTTCCTTGCTGCATTTCACCATTAGGAGGGATAGAAAGTGAGGCTTCCTTTCCTCTACACTGACCCACAACCCGGCCACTGTACCCTCCTGCGCTTTGTAGCAAAGCTATTTTAATAGCAGAGTGCTGCCAGTTAGTGCCATCCAAAGAGTGGCTGGTGTCCTCCATTATTGTGGCACTTGTGCCAAGCAAGTCCCTGCACCTCTGCATTCTCCCCTCCTGCACATTTTAGCAAAGCCATTTTAATTGAAAAGAGTGCTGCCAGTTAGTGGCATCCCAAAAGTGGCTGTTGGACTCCATTAGTGTCCCACAGGTGCCAAGCTATTTCCAGCACCTCTGCATTGCACCCTCAAACTCATTTTTAATAAGCCATTATAATAGCAAACACTGAGGAAACTTAGTGGCATCCTAAAAGTGGCTGTTGGACTTCATTAGTGTCCCACTGGTGCCAAGCTATTTCCAGCACCTCTGCATTGCACCCTCAAACTCATTGTTACTAAGCCATTATAATAGCAAACACTGAGGAAACTTAGTGGCATCCTAAAAGTGGCTGTTGGACTTCATTAGTGTCCCACTGGTGCCAAGCTATTTCCAGCACCTTTGCATTGCACCCTCAAACTCATTGTTACTAAGCCATTATAATAGCAAACACTGAGGAAACTTAGTGGCATCCTAAAAGTGGCTGTTGGACTCCATTAGTGTCCCACTGGGGCCAAGCTATTTCCAGCACCTCTGAATTGCACCCTCAAACTCATTGTTACTAAGCCATTATAATAGCAAACACTGAGGAAAGTTAGTGGCATCCTAAAAGTGGCTGTTGGACTTCATTAGTGTCCCACTGGTGCCAAGCTATTTCCAGCACCTTTGCATTGCACCCTCAAACTCATTGTTACTAAGCCATTATAATAGCAAACACTGAGGAAACTTAGTGGCATCCTAAAAGTGGCTGTTGGACATCATTAGTGTCCCACTGGTGTCAAGCTATTTCCAGCACCTCTGCATTGCACCCTCAAACTCATTGTTACTAAGCCATTATAATAGCAAACACTGAGGAAACTTAGTGGCATCCTAAAAGTGGCTGTTGCACTTCATTAGTGTCCCACTGGGGCCAAGCTATTTCCAGCACCTCTGCATTGCACCCTCAAACTCATTGTTACTAAGCTATTAGAATAGGAAACTGTGCTGCCAGTTTAAGGGCCATAGTTGCATTGTCGGGGATAGTTATTGTTGTTTATTCTGCTGTCAATAAAGCTAGACCACCGCTGAAATCTACACCACCTCTCAATTTTTACTACCACATTTTAAGTGCACAATCTTGTCGCAATCAAAATGAGTGGCAAAATGACAGATGCTGGTGGAAAGGGGAACAGGCATGTGGGAAAAGGAAAAAAAAGTTTGTGTCCGTGGGGAAGGTGGCAAAGCTCCATTAACATCTGCTGAAGATAGACCATCTTCCAGCAAAAGTAAGATGTCTACTACTTTCCGTGGACAATCCGATGTGCTCCCTTTTTTACGGACACGAAGAACTGGAACAAAGGTAGATGATGCCCAAAAAAAGAAAATGCTTGAATGGATCTCAAGTGGTCCAACAAATGCCCTCTCCTCCACCTCAACTACCGCATCCAAAAAACACCAGTCCTCTGAGTTGTCATCCCAATCACACTTGCTTTCTCCCAGCTCTCAAGTCTCCATCCGCCCTGCACAGTATGGTGGAACAGAGATGGCTGAGTCTGCAGAGCTGTTGAGTCACACTATAGCCTGGGAATCAAAGGTCTGCTCCCAAGCTACAGTGAGTACAGACCAGGAAATGGTCTGCAGTGATGCTCAGAACCTTTGTGACTCAGATTCAGGCTGTGAGGAACAACTTTCTGAGCATAATGTTGACCCTTATTCACCAACTGTAACACCTGTTGTTATAGACAATGATGAACATACTGATGACGATGAGATGCAGATACCAGATTGGGATGACAACTTAAATATTCGGTCAGGGCAGGAAGAGGCTCGGTCTGAGGGTGAGGGGAGTGCAAACACAACAATTGATGAGGAAGTTCTAGATCCCACCTACTGTCAACCCACAGTCAGGCACTCGAGGAGGTCAACAGAGGTGGTGGAGGAGGATGCAACTGACGACGAAGTTACCTTGCGCCTTCCTGGACAGAGGGGGAGTACTGGTAGCACGTCTACAACTGCATCCTCAGCCACCACTCTGCCTCTGAGCACTAGTCGGGGTGGCTCAGGAGGTCGCATGTCCTCTAAGCCTTGCCTAGCCTGGTCCTTTTTTGACCTTGCAAAGGATCGCCCAAATCATGTGATCTGTAAAATTTGTCAGGAATCTGTTAGTAGAGGCCAAAACCTCAGCAGTTTGACAACTTCTTCCATGAATCGTCACATGAATAAATATCATATGTCCCAGTGGGAAGCTCACCGTGCTGCAATGCGGCCTAGCGGAGCGGATCATCCACCGCCTGCCCCTTCCAGTGCATCCGCGCACTCTTCATCTTCTAGGACTGTGGGGACAGCTGTCACACCTGGTTTTCCACGCACAACTTCCACCACTGTAACCACAACAGGCAGTTTGCTTGTTAGGTCGTCAGTTGGTTTGGAAGGGGAAACAAGTGCGTGTGTACAGCTCTGTCAGACATCGATAGCACCAATGTTGGATGAAGGCAACATCATGTCTACGCCTGCACTTTCCTCACAAACCTGCATTTTTCCAGGGACACCATACTCACCACCGTCTACACAGAGCAGCCAGATCTCTATTCCTCAGATGTGGACAAATAAAAGGCCATTTCCTGCGACCCATGACAAAGCTAAGAGGTTGACTTTATCCCTCTGTAAGCTCTTGGCTACCGAAATGCTGCCTTTCCGCCTGGTGGACACACAGGATTTTAGAGTCCTTATGTCTGTCGCTGTGCCCCAGTACCAGATGCCCAGTCGCCACTACTCCTCTAAGAAAGGTGTGCCTGCGCTACACCAGCATATCGTACACAACATCACAGCTTCCTTGAGAAACTCTGTGTGTGAACAGGTGCATTTCACCACCGATACTTGGACCAGTAAGCATGGACAGGGATGTTAGATGTCGCTGACTGGGCACTGGGTAACAATGGTGATAGATGGTGAAGGGTCTGCTGCACAAGTCTTGCCGTCCCCACAATTTGTGTGTCAATCCTCTGTCTGTCCAAGTTCCTCCACTGCTTCTGCCTCCTCAACCTCGTTTGGGTCCTCCACCTCCGCCCCAAGCCTGCCTGGTCAGGCCACCAGCGTTGTAACTGCGCAGAAGGAATCATGCACCCCTCATTACTATGCTGGCACCAGAGCGCAACGGCATCAGGCGGTCTTTATCTTGAAATGTCTTGGAAATAAGAGTCACACAGCGGCTGAGTTGTGGGCAGCTCTGGAGACTGAGTTTGGTAAATGGTTGTCTCCACTCAACCTGCAGCCTGGTAAGGCCGTGTGCGACAATGCTGCAAACCTGGGTGCGGCGCTTCGCCTGGGCAAGGTGACACACGTGCCTTGTATGGCTCACGTGTTGAACCTTGTTGTCCAGCAATTTTTAACACACTATCCCGGCCTAGATGGCCTTCTGAACAGGGCACGAAAGAGGTGGGGCAGATCACCCTGATGGAGTGGTCTCAGATCAAGGACCTATGCACCCTTCTGCACATGGCGACGAATATATTTAGCGCTGACAATGCCATTATCAGCATGACAATTCCAGTCATTTACATGCTGGAGCACACGCTAAACACTATTCGGAGTCAGGCGGTGGGACAACAGGAAGGGGAGGAACTACAGGAGGATTCATATGTGGAAGAGACAACAACATCACCAAGGTCCAGACGTTCATCATCACCAAGGCGGCAGGCATGGGACCATGGGGGACAGTGATCAACAAGGGCGCATGGTAGCAGGCAAAATGTTGAGGAAGGTGCAGGGGAACATGAAGAAATGGAGGACGAACTGTCCATGGACATGGAAGACTCAGCAGATGAGAGAGACCTTGGTCAAATTTCAGTTGAAAGAGGTTGGGGGGAGATGTCAGAGGAAGAAAGAATGGTTAGCACCTCTATGCCACAAACACAGCGTGGACTTGGTCCGCATGGCTGCGCCAGACACATGAGCGCCTCCGTGCTGCACTACCTCCAACATGACCCTCGTATTGTCAAAATTAGAAGTGATGATGAGTACTGGCTTGCAACACTATTAGATCCCCGGTACAAGTCCAAATTTTGTGACATAATTCCAGCCATAGAAAGGGACACACGTATGCAGGAGTATCAGCAAAAGCTGTTACTCGATCTTAGCTCGGCTTTTCCACCAAACACCCGTGGTGCACGGAGTGAATCTCCCAGTTGTAACTCGACAAACATGGGACGATCTCGTCATCTTCAACAGTCTACCCGTACCAGTAGCACCGTATCTGGTGCTGGTAACAGCAATTTTATTGAATCTTTTCATAATTTTTTTAGACCATCCTTTGCAAGGCCAACAGAGACAACAAGTCTGACACATAGTCAACGGCTGGAGAGGATGATACAGGAGTATCTCCAAATGAACATCAATGCCATGACTTTGCAAATGGAGCCTTGCTCATTTTGGTCTTCAAATCTTGAAAAATGGCCAGAGCTGTCCACTTACGCCTTGGAGATCTTGTCGTGTCCAGCTGCCAGCGTTGTCTCTGAACGTGTCTTCAGTGCTGCTGGGTGTGTGCTGACAGATAAGCGCACACGTCTGTCCAGTGACAATGTGGACAGACTAACGCTCATCAAAATGAACAAGTCATGGATCCACAAGGAATTTACTACCCCTGTGTCATCCTGGGGAGAGTAAATGCTTGTGTATTTTGAATGTGCTTGATGCAAATGCACCTGTGAAGTGTACAACTGGGGCACAAGTGCTGCCACTGAAGGGGTGTCTGTGTGGCCCAATTTTCGGAAAAAAGGGAGACTCCGCTTGGAGTAACCCTTGTTTGCAGTGTTTCTAAAAATGATCCAAGATGAACAGATCTGGGATCAGCAAAGACTTTGCTACCTACCCCGGTGCCATCCTGGGGACAGTTAAGGCTGGCGTATTTTTGAATGTGCTTGATGCAAATCTACCTGTCCAGTTTGCAACTGGGGCACAAGTGCTGCTACTGAAGTGGTGTCTGTGGGGCCCAATTTTTGGAAAAAAGGGAGACTCTGCTTGGAGTCCCCTTGCGGTGTTATACATGATTTTAGAAGGGCATGCCATGCCTATATCTGTGTCTCGTCCTCTTTTTCCTCGTTACGCTGTTTTGTTTTCGCATGAGAATTTGTTCTTGTCACTTTTCCATGTGTTTCTGTTGTGTTGTGAGTTGTTTGTCACCTTTTGGACACCTTTGAGGGTGTTTTCTAGGTGCTTTTATGTGTTTGTGATTGCCTCCCATTGTTTCCTATGCGGTTCGAGTGGTTCGCTGAAACGGTTCGCCGAACCGAACTCGAACGAGACCTCCGTTCGGCGAACCGAACTCGAGCCGAACCACGACCGGTTCGCTCATCTCTAGTCAAGAGGACAAAAAAACCCTCTCTCTCGGAAATGATCTATTTATGGCTGGCTGTATGTGGGCGAAGAGCCAAACTGCCCAATCATTGACTTCCATTACACTCGTTACTCCAATTGGGCCCATCCAAGAGCCTGACCAGCTTGACATGAGTAAGACTAAGGAGCACTGGAGCATTTTAGTGCTCCCCTATCTCTAATAGGATTCCTTTTCAACAGCGTAGGGTTAGCACTGGCCATCTTGAGAAGTAGTGGTTAACATACCCCGGGACCCTGCTCATCTGCTGATTTTCCACTCACTAACTACTCCCTTATGGTCAATTCACAGATATATATATATATATACGGTATGTATTATTTTTTTTCAATCAAACTTACTGAGTACTTTTTTGAGCTTCCTTATAGTTTTTTAGCCCAAATTCACTGTGGCTCAAAATCATAGGCTGGTGTAGGTATAGTTTTTTTTAAGCAGTTTGTGACTTTAATTGTTTTATTTTCCATCCTTAATAAAATGCTTGTGTTATCGTGGACACCATTTCTCTTACTATTTAACATATAACAAGAAAATATTTGATTTATGTAATCTATAGACCTGTAAAGTTAAACACACAACTAGAAAATGCACGAACTAAAACACATTTTAGTTCTTGCAAAACCTTTATATGGCCAGTCTGTTCCTCCATTACTGAGAAATCAGATCAGTAACCTTTTTGCAGGCTACCATTCCAGACTTATGTAACGTGCGTCTCACGGTGCTTGCATGGGTGTCTGCAATCTCACAATTACGAAGCATATGAGCCGCCTCCACTGCCATGATACACTTTGTGATGTGCCGACTTGTTGACTCCGATATTTTGTTGGAAGGTCCACCTCTTGGCCTTTGATTGGATGAACTTCATTTTGTATTCTTCCAACTGTCATGGCCTTACATGATGCAGTTTGGCAATTTTCTTAGGCTAGAGACCGCTATCAATGAGCTGGATGATGCTATTTCTCTTGTTGGGGAAATCTTAATGGCTTCTCCTCGAGTCCATCCAGTGACCATTCACTTGGGAATCAACCTAATAACACGCTGAGCTATTAGAGAATGTGAGAACAAGTAGTAATTTGTAGTATACCACAAGAAAAAAGATTTTTCAACCACTGGAGCAAAACAGTAACAATGCAGTGACACAACAAGAATCAGCATAACTAATCATATGCTAAATAGTTGCAAGTCGGATTTATGTATGAGATAGCCAAGATGAATGTGTATAAAATGAAAGTCGTCTCACATTCAACACTGTAGTGGATGGTGAGCTATGGAGCCTGAAAGTAAAAAGTTTAAAACATTGTTACCCTTTTGCTCGTCATTGTATAAATAGTTGGGGTAGTAAATCCAGCTAACAGATTCCTTTTAATGTGGCTAGTTGGAGCAAGACAGATACTGGAATAGAAAGTAGTGCCAAATTACGATCCAAAAGATCAGAACAAAGCCAAGGTCAAGGCCAAAGTCTGGTATACAAATAGATAGCCCCAAATAAAATGGCCGGAGTGAGGATGAAAGCTACTGCTTTGGCAACTGTTAGTTTTCAGAATGAAGTATGTATAGGCTGCATAAATGGATTAAATCCTGGTCACAGTATGTAATACCACACTCAACCACTAGGAGAAGCTCCTACATGCAAATACCCTGGCTGGTCACTAGAGAGAGTTTCTAGCATCTGAAACAACTAAAAGATGATGCCAGATGGAAGATGACTCAACCATGTACTGAAACTTTTGGAAACAGAAAGTACGCACAGAAAGTACATAATATGAAACAAGATATTTCCCATTTGGGAATGAAATCAATATACAACAGATATTTTTGCTAATGGGATCTGGGGTCTATAAATGTATTGTGTATGAGATCATGAGAGTTTCATTCCTGTGCCTTTTTATTATAACATTATTTCACACTGTGCAGTCTAAACTACAAAGCCAAGAACTTCTCTCTCCCCCTCTCCCAGCAGGAAGTCTCAGCATGATCTCAAGCACCAAACAGGAGCTTATTCGCCTTCAGCCAACTACTGTATATACACGGAAGCTCATCTCTGCCTCCGATGCTCGCTTAGTATTAGTCATCACCTCCCGCACTCACAAGCTTTGTCAATAGGAAAGATCCCTTCTCTTCTGCAAATGTTTACAGTGCAGCCTTTGCTAAGAATGACTTTCTTTAGTCAGTGGTGTTTACCGTGCTTGCTTTCTTTTGTGAAATGTGATTGTAAGGCCTAAGCCACACGGCATGAAAATGGATGCGAGTGGAGTGCGGTAATAAATTGCATTCCACTCGGACCAATATTACTCTATGTGTCAGCGAACATGAGCGATTATTTTCTCAGCCCTAACCAGACTGAGAAAACAATCGCAGCATGCTGCGATTGTAATGCGAGACTCTTTCTCCCGCACCCATTCAAGTGTATGGGGCGAGAGAAAAATCGCACTGCACTGTGCGAGAATGCAGTGCGAGAATGGCAATAGACGGCTACAGAGGAGAGAGGGAGATAAATCCCTCCCTCCCCTCCTCAGTGCCGTCCCGCCCCCCGTAGCTGAGGTCCGCTCGCACGTTCGGACCTCAGTCGCAGGGACACTTGCATGACACTCGGCTTTGCTGTACTGCCAGCGTGAGCCGAGTGTCATGCGAGGGTATCGCAGTAATCCCCGTGTGGCCCCAGCCTAAGAAAGTTGACTGAGTGCTGTTGTGTTCCTTCCCTTGAAGACACCAATCGCGTTATTGTATTTGTCATGTAGTGTAATATGAATTGTGACCTGTATCTTCTGTAAATAACGTGTCATGTCATCTGTGGTAATAATGTATTGTAATTCGTTCTTTTGCAATGTACAATAAAGCTCTATGTAATAGGGTAATATGTCATAATGTATATTGCATAGCACCTGTGTAGGCAGTTACTAAACTATAGGGTAAGAGATTATGTATTAGGACTATCCCACAATTGGACAGGTTAACTGATAGGGTAAGAGACGATTCCTTCTTGAAGAGTTAGTGAAGATCTAGTTTGCAATAGATATGGACAGATATTCTGTAGTTCCTTGAGGTCCCATGCAGGGGTGACTTGTAGACGGAGAGAGGAGACCGGAGTCGAATATCACGGGTGTGCCACTGGTGCCATGGGTGACAGACAGTCATGTGGTTTCTGACAATAGAGGGACATGGCGTTTAGCTGCAAAAAACGCCTCACGTCTTTCAATGGTTTCTGCTGTTAGTAATCATTGTACAGTGGAACCTCGCTTAACGAGTAACCCACTTAATGAGAATTTTGCTTAACAAGCAAAGCTCTCTGTAAATTTGTAACCCGGTTTACGAGAAAGGTTTGCTGTACGAGCAAAATTCTCACCACACACACTTCCGATTCCGTACATCCACCGCGCTCTGACCCGCACTTGCAGTCCACACAAACACACACATGTACGCACAAAACACACACAAACACACAAGCATGCACACACATACAGTATTATGCTCACCTTACCTTCCGTTCCACCGCTGGTCTCATGGTTCTTGTAGTTCCCGGGTACATCGCAACGTGCTCGCGGCGAACTACAAGTACCATGAGGCCGGCGGTGGAATGGAAGGTAAGGTGAGCATATAATATGTGCGTTTGCGTGCGTGCTTGTGTGTTTGTGTGAGTTTGTGTGTGTTTGTACTTGTGTGGAATGACAGAATAGGGGACCAGGATGGGACATTTAACTACCGTAGTTGTGGAACGAATCATCTGCATTACAATGATATCCTATGGGAAACCTTGCTCTGCTGAACAAGTAACTTGGTTAACAAGCACAGTCCCAGAACAGATTGTTCTTGTTAAGCAAGGTTCCACTGTACTAGGTAGCTTTCCTGCTGATTTTTCATCTCTTCCCCTTCAGGACCCAGGAGAGCTCTTTTTCTTTCCAGCTGCTGATTATTATCAGTATTCCCCTTGTGCTTAAATACTCCCATCTTCCCTGGACTTGTGCTGGTGATATTATTCAGTTCTTTCAAGCCCTGGTTGCAAGCAGGTACCTGTACTTGTTCTCATCTGTAGTATCGTGGCTGAAACTTTGGTGAACTTCTACAAGATTCATCTGTGGATAAGTAATTCATGCATTACCCCTATTTGTCCTCTTTGTGTCTTCTATAGTTGTTTAGTTGGTTTGATGAAGAGCTCATCCCACCCGTTCCCTATTTAAGGCCCAGCACTAGGGATATCTAGGGTCAGGTATCCGGCTCGCCGCATAGGTGACGGAAGACAGGGCCAAGCGGTAGGTTTTATCAGGGGTCACTATCTCCCCTTCCCTAAACACAGGGTTTAACTTCCCTTTTGCTGTTTACTTGGTACGTCCCCGTATCTATCGTGATATTGAGATAGCGTGATCTTAGAGTGTTGACCAAGACACAGAACTAGAGATGACACTGAGGCTTAAGACTGGTTTTCAAATGGAGTGGCCTCAAATAGAAGGGTCCAGAAAACAGGACTTTATCAACCAGGCCCTTCTGTTCTCTGACACTACTGGCTATCACTTACCCCCTCCTCTATGAGGAGAAGAGATGTGGACACAGAAGTACCAAGGAGCACAAGGCTCTACACTGGTCATAGTGACAAAACCCCTAACTCCCTCCTCTAAAGGGAGACTAGACGTACTAGAAAGGAAGCTATCCATCACGAACTTGACTGTAGTGTTGGTCTGGGTTGTGCTGGGACTCACAGGATCTGTAAGATCGGAAACAACCCATGAAAAACTGAGAATGTATATGAATATGCCTTGTACAATTGAAACATGCTGAAAGATTTGTATCCGCTACCTGGTCTATAAACTGTTGATGAAGATGAACCTTTGAGTAAAGTACTGTTGTTTGAAATGAACTGATGGTCTCATTATGGAAACGAGTCGTCATTTGGTCCTGGCCAGCCGACGTTAGCGGGAACATTTGGCTTGCAAGGTCAAATGGCCACACTACACAAGTTCACACACCAAGCCAGGACCAGCTATTTCATGTAGTGTGTCGGGGCGTCTGGAGTCAATACCTCACCCATCACTACTACCCTGTGACACTCAGCATGTTAATGAAAACATTTAGGGCATTAAATTTGAATGAACAACATGAACTGTGCCAAGGAATGAAAAACATGGACTGCCACTTTCTAGTCAAAGAAAGGAATAAAGCTCCCTAGTCTAGACTAGACTTCATGTAAGAGAGTTAAAACAAATGGTCAGTAGACTCTCTTATAGGAGGGTCTAGAGATTACCATGTTTATTGTGCCATTCCGCCACCACTAATATGTTTTGTTTTTTCCTTATATGACACGTTGGCAATATTATTTTTTGGCATATCACCAACAAATAGGTATTCAGTATATTTTTCCTGTTTACACTCATGTTTATGTGAGGGTTTGGGGAGAAAATGTACACTGAGTGGACCGTGTAAAATGAAAAAAAAAATGTGCAAAAATGGCACCAAATTGCTCCAGTCAAATTATACAGAAGACACCCATAACATACAGTGCATTACTATCACATTTCATTAAAATACACCAATTTGTCATCACATTCTATAACATTCTTCAGAGGCTGCAGGGCACTGGACACCCTTTTACAGAAGTGCCATAACCATGGAGGTCAAGTCAATCTGAGGGCCTTTGTCACTTAAAGGAGTGAAAAGACTGGTTGTGAGCTGACCTATAACACTGTCCCATAAGCAGATCTGATGAGGTAAGTCTTTTGGGCAGAACACGGTCTCTGCGGTACTACCACCAAGATAGGATATGTGAAGCCGGTTGAGCGGTGGTGTTCTTTGTGGCATAGGAAAGTGAGCCACTGAATAAATGACTGAAATTGTATGGGTCACCGCTTGTGCAACTGCCCCCAGAAATGAAAAACAAAAAAAAAAAACACAAAAAAAGAACAACAAAAAACAAAAAAGTGAGCCGGAGTATGAGATGGTATACATGGAACTTGTGAGACCATGTTCACACTGGCCATGAGACAAAGAGAAACCAAGGAAAAAATTGTGAAAACCTACCCTGCTGTAACTAAATAAAAGCATAGTGCATATAAACATAGGGTACTTAGTAAACACTGTTTTTGATCAAAAAAAGCATAAAGCTATCCCACCAAACGTCAAGGTGTACCCAGTTGGGATAGTACCTACACTCTCTAATATTAAAACCTTACCATGGGTCTAAAATAGGCCTCAATGTGGCTAAGGTCTGGGAGTGACCGGGTCCCAACAGGACACACACAGTCAGGGGGATTCACAGATGCACTATGCTTTTATTTAGTTACAGCAGGGTATGTTTTCACATTTTTTTCCTTGGTTTCTCTTTGTCTCATGGCCAGTGTGAACATGGTCTCACAAGTTCCATGTATACCATCTCATACTCCGGCTCACTTTTTTGGTTTTTATGTAGTTTTTTTGTATTCAGTACAAACAGGAAGTGGCCCCCTTCTCAGTGAGCTGGACATTTCATTCTGTGAATCCCCCTGACTGTGTGTGTCCTGTTGGGACCCGGTCACACCCAGACCTTAGCCACATTGAGGCCTATTTTAGACCCATGGTAAGGTTTTAATATTAGAGAGTGTAGGTACTATCCCAACTGGGTACACCTTGACGTTTGGTGGGATAGCTTTATGCTTTTTTTGATCAAAAACAGTGTTTACTAAGTACCCTATGTTTATATGCACTATGCTTTTATTTAGTTACAGCAGGGTAGGTTTTCACAATTTTTTCCTTGGTTTCTCTTTGTCTCATGGCCAGTGTGAACATGGTCTCACAAGTTCCATGTATACCATCTCATACTCCGGCTCACTTTTTTGTTTTTTATGTAGTTTTTTGTATTCAGTACAAACAGGGAGTGGCCCCCTTCTCAGTGAGCTGGACATTTCATTCTGTGAATCCCCCTGACTGTGTGTGTCCTGTTGGGACCCGGTCACTCTCAGCCCTTAGCCACATTGAGGCCTATTTTAGACCCACGGTAAGGTTTTAATATTAGAGAGTGTAGGTACTATCCCAACTGGGTACACCTTGACGTTTGGTGGGATAGCTTTATGCTTTTTTTGATCAAAAACAGTGTTTACTAAGTACCCTATGTTTATATGCACTATGCTTTTATTTAGTTACAGCAGGGTATGTTTTCACAATTTTTTCCTTGGTTTCTCTTTGCCCCCAGAAATGGAGTGCTAGACTGTCGTTACATCTGTTGTGTAGTTATCCACACCACATTTAGTTCTTCCATCACAATCACAAGCAATTATCAGTCTAAACAAGAATTGTTGTACCAGATAATAATCTGCTGTAAAAACACAGTTGTCAAGCCAGCCATACACATTAGTTGGTTGTTACCCGAATATTGCACCGGACTATTTTTTTGGCTGACAGCCATCTCAGCAGGAGTGCTCATTGGGTTGCGTACTCCTGAGACCTCTATGAGAAAGTTGCTGACTAATAGAGATGAGCGAGCCTCTGAAGGCTTGAGTTTGGTTCGGTTCATCGAACAGAGGCTCCGTTCGAGTTCGGTTCGACGAACCGTTTGACAAACCTCTCGAACCTCATTGAAAACAATGGGAGGCAAACACAAACACATAAAAACACATTATACATGTACACATACAGTTAATAAACATTGCCATAACACTTACAAGTCCCTGCGACGCGCCCTGCACTCTGTCTCCTGCCGCTTTTCCTTCCGATAATCGCTGCGTCCTCCCAGTAACCAGCACTGATGATAGGACCTATCGTGATGTCAAAATAGCATGTGACCAGTCACGGGTCTATTATCTCACTGGCTACAGACTGGTCACATGGCTATGACGTCATGCTAGGTCCTGTCAGTGCATCTCTCCGGTACGTCGTGCTCGTTTGAGCATGTCTGTCTACCGGCGAAATGCTCTGGCACATGGACGACTCCCCGTTCCTGCATGTGGGCACTCTACAGAGTCAGCCACATGCAGGGACTATCTGTCACAGCCGGTAAATATTGGCATCGGGAATCACGTGATCGGAGCACCTTTGCTATGGTAACCCGTCTGTCAGCGGTGACGTCACCGCTTACAGCACGCAGCTTCTCCTCACTCACTGAGTGATTAGACTGCACGGGAGAAGCAGCGTCTTCCTCCCATGCAGTGCTGTCTGATGTAGCAGAGCTGCATGGGTTGAAGGAGAAAGAAGACAGAAGACCAGGATCGTGGAGGGCTGACAGGGAGTAATAAACATGGAGTCTCTAAGTGTGTCTGTGTATTATTTCTATTAAAGTATTTTTTCTCTGTATGGTGTCTTTTTTTTAACCCTTTATTGGAGATTCCTAATGGTCGGGTTAAACTTGCCTGACATTAAGAATCTCTGGCTTAATACTAGCTAGTAAAAAAAAGCTAGTATTAACTCATTATTACCCAGCAAGCCACCCAGCTTCAGGGCTGCTGGAAGAGTTGGATTCAGCGCCAGATGATGGGATGATTTTCTGGGGCGCCTGCGGACTGCAATTCACAGCAGAGGGGCCCAGAAAGCTCGGGCTAACCTGTACTGCGGATTCCAATCCCCAGCTGCCTAGTAGTACCTGGCTGGACACAAAAATGTCCCTATATTTTTAGTTCCCAGCCGGGTACAAATAGGCAGCTGGGGGTTGGGGGCAGCCATACCTGCCTGCTGTACCTGGCTAGCATACAAAAATATTGCGAAGCTCAAGTCATTTTTTTTTGTAGTTTTTTGGCAAAAAAAATAAAAAATGCTTCCCTGGATTTTCCATTGCCAGTGAAGGTAACATCAAACAGTGGGGGTTAGCAGCCAGTAGCTGCTTGGATTACCTTTAGCTAGCAATACAAAAAATGCAGCGGGAGCCCATATATTTTTTTAATTATTTATTTAAATAACTAAAAAAAAAATGGGCTTCCCTGTATTTTGATTGCCTGACATCCGTGGTATTTTTGATTCTCAGCGCAGATAAAGCAGACAGCTATGGGTTGCCACCCCCATCTGCCTGGCATTACCTTGGCTGGCAATCAAAATACAGGGAAGCCCATTAATTTTTTTTATTTAAAAAAATAGTAAAAAAAAAAAATGACGTGGGGTCCCCCCATTTTTGATAGCCAGCTAGGGTAAAGCAGACGGCTGTAGCCTGAAAACCACAGCTGACAGCTTTACCGTGGTTGGTGTTCCAATGTGGAGGTCACCCCAGGCTCTTTTTTTATAATTACTTTATTGATAATAATAATTACAAAAAAAAGTAGGGTCCCCCCCAAATTGGATCACCAGCCAAGGTAAAGCGGACAGCTGTGGTCTGGTATTCTCAGGGTGGGAAGGTCCATAGTTATTAGCCCTTCACAGCCTAAAAATAGCAGGCCGTAGGCGCCGCAAAAGTGGCGCATCCACTAGATGCGCCAATCCTGGCGCTTCACCCCAGCTCATCCCGTGCCCTGGTGCAGTGGCAAACGGGGTAATAAATGGGGTTGATACTAGCTGTAAGGTCACCTGACATCAAGCTCAGCAGTTTGTGATGTCATGGCGTCTATCAGATACCCGACATCACAAACTGTCAGTACTAACAAAAAAAATAGACAAAAAAAAATGTATTTGAAAAAACATTCCTCAAAACATTCCACTTTTACCAATTTATTGTAAGGAAAAAAAAATAAGGGGGTCCCACGACGACTCTGGACCATTTAGAATATGGGGGAACACGCTCAGGGAACGTATCCCCCATTTTCTAGGAGTGCAGACCCTCCATGTGAGGAGTATGGGTGCAATGAATCTGCACCCACTCTCCCCGGGTCCACAGCAGCAGAGTCCATGTCGTAACTGTTGCTACCAAAGCTGCAATGCCCTGCTCATGAGGTAAGGGCATGCCTAATCAGGAGAACTATTCTACATTTCCAAATATTGGTATTTGCTGATATTATAGCTATTCCACCTACTATATATTGGGGATAGGATCTTGGAGATGGAATACCCCTTTAAGTCCAGTGTTTCAGCTGAATGAATACTAAACAAAAGAGCTCGATATTTAAATATGTTTTCTTGTGGCGTATAACGGACTCTCATGTTTGGTAGTCGTTCAGCAGGGAAACTATAAAATCAAATACCTCCATTTGGAAATGTAGCATAGCTCTCCTGATCAACTATGTTCCTTACCTCATGAGCAGCTAGAAAAGAAAGGTAGCGCTTATGAGAAGCACCCGTGAAGTGAGTCTGAAGTTTAATTATGGAAATGCTCACCTTAGGAGGTTGTGCGCCCCCGCACAACCCCAGTAATAAGTGTATAAATCCTCCAGGTGAAAGGACTGTCTCCACTGACGTTACCGCTGGTGTGGTTGCTGAGTCTGGGCTTAGTATCGCTCCTGGTTCCTTGAATCCACTGGCACCATGGATCTTGGAGCACCTGTGCGATACCTGAGGAAAACAACAGTGGATTTGCTGATACGCGTTGTATAATAACAGGAGCTTATATTAATATTAAAGTTAATCATCTTATAAAAACTGGCAGCCCATCTAATAGCGCTCTATCAGACCGAAACACCTATCCTTGTAATTACCTCATGAGCAGGGCATTGCAGTAGCTTACAGATGCATGGTTCCCGCACTCACTGTGTCTTAACACAGGAAGCTGAGCTGACAGCCGCTTTGTGCATGCGGCAGCGTCTATTGTGAAGGAGGGGGCCGCGGGGGATCAACGCTTCACAGGTACCATGGGACACCGGGGAATACCGGTGGGGTTATAGGGGGTGACCTGGCAGGGCCTAGGGAAAGTTTTCTGTCACATGTGTCATGGCACATGCGACAGAAATCAGAGGAGTAGGGTGAATGCGGCCTGCGCGCTGCTGCGCGCTGCTGTGCGCGCGGCCAGCTTGGATTTCCGGGAGGAGGTCGGGGGGGAGGCACTTTGGCGACATCGGGGGACCGGAGGAGCCCGGGGAGGAGATTTATCTCCCATCTGACTTGTTTGTTCATGCCAGATGGGAGATAAATAATTTTTTACCGGCGCTGTCATTTACTGTAACGTGATCATTGGTATACAGTGTATACCGGTGATCATGTGAGCGGGGACCGGAAAAACCAGCCTGAATCATGATCTCTAGGGTCTCAGCTACCCCCTGAAACCCCGGAGATTTTCTGACGCTGGGGGGCGCTATTCACTTATTTCTGCCTGCTGTTTATAAATAGCAGATCAGAATAAGGCTACATTCACACGACCGATCCATTTTCGCGGTCCGTAAAGAACGGTCCGTTTGTCATCCGTTTGTCATCTGTGTGCCTTCTGTTTTTTTGCGTACTACAAAAAAACTGAAGGAGGGAAAATACATAAATTTACCCAGGATCCATAGCTTCAACCTACATGAGGCGGTCACATGTTCACTCCAGGGCCATTTTCTACTGCTTTTCACAGCGTAGAGCGCTCTGGTGATTTTCCTGTGCTTGTACACTTCATATCAGTCTTTTCTGTCATTATAATGGCAGAAACACACATAATGTCCCACTGTCCTGCATTTTGTAATTTTGCACTCTTTGGTGCCTTTCATGTGGCACTAAGGGGTGCTTAGCCTTGTATTTAGCCAAAAAAATAAATACATTTTTAAAAAAAATGACGTGGGGTTCCCCCTATTTTTGATAGCCAGCTAGGGTAAAGCAGACGGCTGCAGCCTGCAGACCATTGCTGGCAGCTTCACCTTGTCTGGTAATCCAAAACTGAGGGCACCCCATGCTGTTATTTTAAAATAAATAAATAATAAAAAAAAAAAAACACGTGGGGGTCCCCCCAAAATTGGATCACCAGCCAAGGTAAAGCGGACAGCTGGGGTCTGGTATTCTCAGACTAGGGAGGTCCATGGTTATTGGACTCTCCCCAGCCTAAAAATAGCAGGCCGCAGCCGCCCCAGAAGTGGCGCATCGATTAGATGCGCCAATCCTGGTGCTTCGCTCCAGCTCATCCCGTTGCCTTGGTGCGGTGGCAAACGGGGTAATATATGGGGTCAATACCAGATGTGTAATGTCACCTGGCATCAAGCCCTGGATTTCGTGATGTCAGGCGTCTATCAGATACCCGACATCACCAACCCAGTCCGTAATAAAAAAAAAATAGATGACAAACACATTTTTATTTGAAAAAACAGTCCCCAAAACATTCCCTCTTTCACCAATTTATTAGAAAGAAAAACAAATCCAGGTCTGGTGTAATCCAAGGGGTTCCCATGACGATCCATATCATAGTCAATGTCCCAGTCAATGAAGAACAGAATGTTCCCCATTGGCTGGGAGAGCAATGGAGTGACCTGAGCTAACATCAATAGGTCAGCCCAGGTCACTGCAGGGCATGACAAGTGCTGCTGTCAGGAGGATAGCGAGGTACATTACCTGCGGTGATCGCTGCACTCCTGATAACAGAGCTGTCACTGCAGGGCATGACAAGTACTGCTGTCAGAGGATAGCAAGGTACATTACCTGCGGTGATCGCTGCACTCCTGATAACAGAGCTGTCACTGCAGGGCATGACAAGTACTGCTGTCAGAGGATAGCAATGTACATTACCTGCGGTGATCGCTGCACTCCTGATAGCAGAGCTGTCACGGAGTTCAATGACCGCCACCTTCACAACCAAGTATCGCGGGTGCCTGTGACATCACCGCTAGTGACAGTCTCGGGTTGGCAGCGAGAAGAGATGTGACAAGCGGCGGCCATGGAGGACAGTGACAGCGCTGACGTCGGGAGGGCAGGACTTCATCACCACAGGTAAGGAACTTCCCTAACCTCCTGACGGCAGCGTTTGTCATCCCTGCGGCTGCTGTCACTGCAGTGTGGGCAGCTGCGGACACCGTACAGTGCGGGCAGCTGCAGACACTGCTGAGCGGGCAGCCGCGGGGCTGGAGCTGGAGCGGGACACAGACTGCAGCGCATCCGACGGATGTCACACGGAAGTGCTTCTGTGTGGATTTCGGGGATTTTTGCACACGTAGCCAGGGTAAACATCGGGTTACTAAGCAAAGCACTTTGCTTGGATACCTGATATTTACCCTGGTTACCAGCTTACCGCAGGCTGCTAGCGATGGCTCCCTGCACACCTAGCTGTAAAAAGCCACGCTTTTGGTGCTCGAACCGTTCTCGAACGTTACTCGAACTGTCGAGCTTTTAGCAAAAGGCTCGAGTTCGTCGAACACCCCCCAAAATCACTCGAACATGAAATTGGCGAAACTCGAACCTCGCTCATCTCTACTGACTAACACATTGGCTAGCAGCCTCTCTACAGGGGAAAAACCTGATCGGCGATCCAAAACCAGACATGTGAGATCAACATCTTCCCCGACGATCGGATGATTGGTGCACACATACTCTTTAGAGTGTCAAGCACAAACCCATCGATATCGCCTGGTTAGCCTTTACTAGTACACCAGCTTGCTTCCAAATGCCGCCAGGTTTTTTTTTTGTCCCTTTACGGCTTTTCAAAAGACTATATATTGTCTACAAGTGTACTCACTGTAGAAGAGTGCCAAATACTTAGCTTTGATCTCTTCTGCTCATCCAACAAAACTGTCCTCACAACATTTGTCTTTCTCTAAGGTACATATGGTTTTTTTTCCGCTATACTCTGCCCCTTGCCAGTCTAATATTGTCCACTAAAGGATTACATAATTATAACAAAATATATTTTAGCTTTTAGTATAAAAAATATTTCTTCTAAACTGGATTAACAGAGGACAAAGTGGATCAAATGCATTTAGTTAGAAGCAGGCAACAATGTCATGTACAGTATGTGAGATCAGTACAACATTACCATGACAGTAGAGTTAAGGCCCCGTTACACGCTACAATTTATCTGACGATATGTCGTCGGGGTCACGGTCTTCGTGACGCACTTCCGTCGTCGTTAGCGACGCCATTGCGTGTGACACCTAAAGCCAGCTTTACACCTTACAATTAGGGATGCGATCTCGTATGCGATGTGACACGCCCAGGTCGCATATGCGATTGAATGAGATTGCACGTTGGTCGTTCCTTTGCTGTCACACGTGCGTTAGTAGCCTATGTTAAATTGATCAATTTTGTGTGCGATCCTTTAGATCATGTGTTCTGTGACGTATGCATTGGGCACCTTTTTTTTTTTTATTTATTGACTTGACAAGTGTGTGTAATGTGTAGGGATGCGTTTTTACTATGTCATCTGCCGTTCAGCTCTGCTACATGGCCGCTGACAGCAGACACAGACAGCCATGTAGCAGCGGTGAATGGCAGATGACAGCAGACACAGACAGAGCCGCACTGTCAGAATGAACTCGGGTGAACTTCACCCGACTTCATGGTCATGCTGCGGCTCTGTCTGTGTCGCGCCCTGATTAGCGGTCACCAGTGAAGGACTCACCGGTGACCGCTAATCCCCTGAGTAACTGAAGTGAGCAGCCCTCTCTCATACTCACCGATCCCCGATCCCCGGCGCTGCACGGCATTCACACTGTTCCGGCGGCTTTTACTGTTTTGAAAAAGCCGGCCGCCCATTAAACAATCTCGTATTCCCTGCTTACCCCGCCCACCGGCGCCTATGATTGGTTACAGTGAGACACGCCCCCACGCTGAGTGACAGGTGTCACACTGCACCCAATCACAGCAGCCGGTGGGCGTGTCTATACTGTGTAGTGAAATAAATAAATAAATAATTAAAAAAAACGGCGTGCGGTCCCCCCCAATTTTAAAACCAGCCAGATAAAGCCATACGGCTGAAGGCTGGTATTCTCAGGATGGGGAGCTCCACGTTATGGGGAGCCCCCCAGCCTAACAATATCAGCCAACAGCCGCCCAGAATTGCCGCATACATTATATGCAACAGTTCTGGGACAGTACCCGGCTCTTCCCGATTTGCCCTGGTGCGTTGGCAAATCGGGGTAATAAGGAGTTATTGGCAGCCCATAGCTGCCAATAAGTCCTAGATTAATCATGTCAGGCGTCTATGAGACACCTTCCATGATTAATCTGTAAGTGACAGTAAAAAAACACACACACCCGAAAAAAATCCTTTATTAGAAATAAAAAACACAAACCAATTCCCTCATTACCAATTTATTAACCCCGACAAACCCTCCATGTCCGGCGTACTCCACAGTCCTCCAGCGTCGCGTCCAGCTCTGCTGCATGGAGGTGACAGGAGCAGCAGAAGACACCGCCGCTCCGGTCACCTCCACGCAGGTAATGAAGACAGCCGTGCGATCAGCTGATCTGTCACTGAGGTTACCCGCGGCCACCGCTGCATCCACCGCTGGATCCAGTGACAGCGGGTAACCTCAGTGACAGATCAGCTGATCGCACGGCTGTCTTCATTACCTGCGTGGAGGTGACCGGAGCGGCGGTGTCTTCTGCTGCTCCTGTCACCTCCATGCAGCAGAGCTGGACGCGACGCTGGAGGACTGTGGAGTACGCCGGACATGGAGGGTTTGTCGGGGTTAATAAATTGGTAATGAGGGAATTTGTTTGTGTTTTTTATTTCTAATAAAGGATTTTTTTCGGGTGTGTGTGTTTTTTTACTGTCACTTACAGATTAATCATGGAAGGTGTCTCATAGACGCCTGACATGATTAATCTAGGACTTATTGGCAGCTATGGGCTGCCAATAACTCCTTATTACCCCAACTTGCCAACGCACCAGGGCAAATCGGGAAGAGCCGGGTACTGTCCCAAAACTGTCGCATATAATGTATGCGGCAATTCTGGGCGGCTGTTGGCTGATATTGTTAGGCTGGGGGGCTCCCCATAACGTGGAGCTCCCCATCCTGAGAATACCAGCCTTCAGCCGTATGGCTTTATCTGGCTGGTTTTAAAATTGGGGGGGACCGCACGCCGTTTTTTTTAATTATTTATTTATTTATTTCACTACACAGTATAGACACGCCCACCGGCTGCTGTGATTGGGTGCAGTGTGACACCTGTCACTCAGCGTGGGGGCGTGTCTCACTGTAACCAATCATAGGCGCCGGTGGGCGGGGTAAGCAGGGAATACGAGATTGTTTAATGGGCGGCCGGCTTTTTCAAAACAGTAAAAGCCGCCGGAGCAGTGTGAATGCCGTGCAGAGCCGCGCCGGGGATCGGGGATCGGTGAGTATATGAGAGAGGGGGTAAGAGGGATAGACTGACATGGACAGAGAGAGAGAGATAGTGACGGACTGACAGAGATTAGTGCATGACAGACATTGTGAGGCGCTTCAGAACGCAGCTTTTCAGCTGCGCTCTGAAGCAGACCTTTTTTAAGCTGCGGTGCAGAGCGCACACCTGCGCACATAGCATCAGACATCAAAATCGTATGAGGGATGTCACACGTTACAATTGACTAGTTTCGTACTACCAAACGTCCAATGTATGAGGAATAAACGACGTGTATGCGATCACCGTATTTTCGTTCAATATCGATCGCATGTAGGTTTCACACGCAAACACGTCACGAACGATGCCGGATGTGCGTCACTTACAACTTGACCCCGACGACGGATTGAAGGATTTATTGAAGTGTGTAAAGCAGGCTTAAGAGCGACTCCTAACGATCGTAAAAATAGCTAAAATCGTTGATCGTTGACACGTCGTTCATTCTCAAAATATTGTTCGTCGTTTCGAACGCAGCAGACATATTGCTACGTTTGACACCCTGCCAACGACGAATAACATTGTTAGTGCATCCGTCATCAGCAACGCGGTGTGTCGTTATGAACAATGCTCCACGCCTCCTCCGCTCTGATTGGTGTCACGCCCGGGTGTATGCTAAGGACAATGATATGCCTCTGTCGTTGCCGGAATCGTTGGGAGGAATGCTGTGTGATGCTGTCCACACGACCACCTTGGTTAAACAATATATCGCTGAACGATGTTGCGTCGTTTGTGAGATGGGTACGTGTGACCGCTACAAAATGACCTATAAGCGATCTCGGTAAATCGTAGCAATCGCTAATGAGATCGCTAGTGATATCGTTGTGTATAAAGCGGCCTTTAAGGGCGCTTTACACGCAGTGACATCGCTAGCGATGTCGCTCGTGAAAGCACCTGCCCCCATCGTTTGTGCGTCAAGGGCAAATCGCTGCCCGTGGCGCACAATATCGCTAGTACCTGTCACACAAGCTTACCTTCCTAGCGACATCGCTGTGGCCGGCGAACACTGATTTCTGGCATCACGAACAGGATACTTACCCATCCATTTACCTAGTGGAAGTACGCCTTGAAGAGAAGTCAGCGGTGATCCGTTGTAAAATTTTCAAAGTCCCCCATCTTGCCGCCATTGTTTGGCACGAAGATTCCCGCCAGAGTCTACTTCCCCGCGAAAAGAGCGCGAAAACTAAAGCCCCGCCCCCTGGGAACACGGCCGTAAAGCAAGGCCGGAAGTCGTGAAACGAAACTTACCGGCTGAAGAGAGGAAGGCCGCGAAAAGACCAAGGGGGGGCGGGTGAAGATCAGCGGCATGTAACGAACGCTGTGAAGTGCAGGGACACCAGGACTCTGCGGCAACCCGTTCCTTGATAGCAACGTGGCAGGATGTGTCGGAGTACGCAGGCCCAAGCCCACTTCATGCTGGCGAAGTGGGCGTCGGAGATGAAGGGCCTGGCTGCAGCTGTCCAGGCGCGCAAAGTGGAGATGATCTCAGAGGAGCGGGTAAGCAGTGACCCACGCCCCTATGTTCCCCAGGAACCGGCCGTCTCGGCTGAGGGACTCGGCCTGCTCCCGTCCACCACACCGTCTCCCTCGTCGCCCGTGTTCGCAGCCACCGCCCCGACCGACCCGCTGCCTCAGTCCGTGGCAGCGGAGCCCGTACCACCTACGGGGGAGGATCCAGCTACTGGGCCCTCAGGCCTTACCGTCACCATCGCTCCAGCACCGCCGATGACATCCCATCCCACCCCGAGCCTGGCCGCAACAGAGATGACGACGGCTCCGGCAGTCCGCCTGGCCGCAACGGAGGCGATCCTCGACCAGAAGCCAGCATTACAAGTCACACTGACCGCTCCCAGACACTCGATCTCGGCTGAGGCACGGCGGGGATGTAGCTGCCAAACGGCAGAGAAGGCCACGTCACAGCGGGGTTCCTCATTACCGAAGGGTGCGGTCGTAGCCAGCACGGAGGAACTCCGGCTGGGCCTGTCCCCCGCACAGGCTGACCCGGAGCAGGCAGCCGATGCTCCGTACAGGGAGCGGCAGCAACGGCAGCTGCGCCGCGAGATTGCTGTTTAAAGATGAAAAATATTAGGTAGCGGTTCCCGGCTACCATGCTGCCTGTCCCCGTTGGGACCAAGTTAAGTTTCCGTTGTAAAGTTTTAACATAGAGACAAGGCCGAGAACTTGCAGGCCACCCAAAAACATTATTGGGCCTTGTAAATAATCCCTGGACCACCTTTTCATTGTCCTGCAGCCTCCGGAGAGGCTGGTTGGAGGAAGGGCCTGCGGGATGTTGTAGGCCGAGGTCCCGTCAGACCGGTGACAAACCTCCGGGTCAGGGGTCCCCTGGACGTTGGGTCTCTGAGAGACTGCCGGGTAAGGAACTTATTACCCAGCCCGTGTAGGCAACACCTGGACCCGAACCCGATTCCTGGACTGGAGAAAAGGGGTGCTGACCTGTTTTTAGAGGCAGCATCAAGGTTTAGGTTTGCTTGGGCAAAATGGAAAGGACCCAGTCCCTTCCCATTCCCGGTTAATAAAAATGTTTGCAACGTTTAAGTAAATTGCCTCCTGCAAGGGAAGACTATAAGCTTTCATATGATGTAAATATGTTATTATACTTGTAATATGTTGTTTTCATCTTTTTTCAGTTCACAAAAATAAACCGGTGGTGGTTGGACAGCCCGCGGATGGTCTGTGGCTAACCAAGGGGGAGTGTGATGCCCTGGACAAGCCAGGTAGTCACAGATAGAGCCCTGCATAACACCAGTCCCCTCACTAGGTAACACCAGCCAACCACATAACACCCTAGTCACTTCGCTCAGTGCTTAATGGACACACCAGGGGGCGGAGCCAGGCGGTTGGACACCCCCACCAAGGAGTTCAGAGAGCCTGAGGCAGGAAAACACGGTCAGAACAGTTCAGTCAGTTGAAGTTTAAGTTCGAGATCAGTTTGAGAGTGGAGTGGAGGAGGTCAGGCTTGTAGGACAGGCCTGTGACAGACTGACAGGTGCCATGGTTGGAGCCCGGGCACCCTTGGCTAGGAGGCATACGGAGGCCTCTGTCTGCAGGAGCCAGAAAGATGGCTCAGTGGAACCGTGGTGGACCGGGACAGGGTAGTGGCCCGCCGGTACCGACCTGGGGAACCGACTCGGAAACCGGAGCACAAGAGGGGGTACTCAGACGAGGTCTAGAAACTACTGGACTGAGTTAATTAACTGATTGCGGTCTGGACTATAGGTCCTTTTCCACCCAAAGTCCCTCATAGAAGACAACAGCCCAATGAGGGGAATAAGCAGCCACCGCCATGGCTCAGAGATCCCACGGGCCAGCGTCTGTGGGCAAACGGGCTCTTCCGACATCCACAAGCCGGGGAGCAGACTCCTGACGCTGCAAGCTCAGGTAGTCCAACATCTTAAACAGGTGCAGGAGAAAGGCAGAGACCACCAACCGGGAGGGGGAACCCGACTGCAGCCGGCACCGACCACCATCATCTTGGTTTACCAGAGACTCGAGTGTTTCATTCTAATAGTGAGTACACCAGTGCCCTCCAGCCGCCCATCTCTCTGCACCGCCAAAGCACCCCCAACGGGTCCCGTGGCCACCATCCCTGCCCACGGAGGGGTTAACAACTTGCTGCATACCATCTCCCCTGGGTGCCCTGTAACTGCAGCGGTAGTGTCCACTTTCACCACATCCCGTGGGTGGCGTCACAAACTTAAAACACGGCTCCGGCCGTACACCTACGTCCCCAAACCGCCAACCCCTTTTTGGTCGGAGTGACCGCAGGACCCCTGGGTCCGGAGACCCTCGAGCCACCCACTGAAGGTCCGGACCCGAGCGGCTCGGTTGCAGCCGAGCATGGGGCGGCACATTAGCGGTCGATCGTACGTGTCACACGCAACGACGTTGCTAACGATGTGCGTCACGAATTCCTTGACCCCAATGACATCTCGTTAGCGATGTCGTTGCATGTAACGGGGCCTTTAGACAACAAAATTGGCAGATATCTTGGATTTCGATATGCCTGATCCTATATTTTCATAGCAGAGCATATTTGTTTTTGGAGAGGTTCAGGGAGACGGTTGCTGGCTATTTAATGTGTGTGGTTGGATTTGTGCGTCTGTGTGTAGGGGTAGCATGGGGCAGTTGTAGTTTTGGGCAAGCACGAATTCTGGCTCCTGCGCAGCCCTGAAGTGTCATTATGCACCCTGGCCACCTCCACGATGAAAGGGGACATTTTCGGGGACATGTGGTGCATGGTACTCATTTGTGGCCCGGAGACCCCTGCTGTCAAGTTCTTCTGGGCCGTTCAGTTTTCATTCCTCAGTTTCAGTACACGTCACACTGAATTCAGCGGACACCAGACACCTCTGTTCAACTAGAACGTTACTTAGCATTTTCATTTCAACATATATCTTTACACTATGTAAGGCATAACATCTTTCAGTAATGATGTTCATGGTACGGTGTACATTCATATTGTTCCTGCTTTACACATGGACTTCTCCTACTCGCTGCTTGAGGACTTCCTGGCACAGACTTTCTCCTGCTTTGGATGCCTTGTCTCTCCCACCCGGTGACTCCTCGTTTCACTTCCCCTGTAGAGAAGTGGGCTTTCAGGTGCTCTCCTAACACCAACCCAAGTCTTATGGGTACTTTGCATGCTGCGACATCGCTAGCCGATTGTATCGATGCCGGGCGCGATAGTCCCCGCCCCCGTCGCAGATGCGATCTCTTCTGATAGCTGCCGTAGCGAACATTATCGCTACGGCAGCTTCACACGCACTTACCTGCCCTGCGACGTCGCTCTGGCCGGCGACCCGCCTCCTTCCTAAGGGGGCGGGTTGTGCGTCATCATAGCGATGTCACACGGCAGGCGGCCAATAGAAGGGAGGGGCGAAGATGAGCGGATCCCGCCCACCTCCTTCCTTCCTCATTGCAGGCGGGACGCAGGTGAGGAGATGTTCCTCGCTCCTGCGGCTTCATACACAGCGATGTGTGCTGCCGCAGGAACGAGGAACAACATCGTACCTGTCGCTGCAGCGAAATTATGGAAATGACCGACACTACACAGATTACCAATTTTCGACGCTTCTGCGATCGTTTATCGGTGCATCTATGCTTTACACGTTGTGACGTCGTTACCGGCGCCAGATGTGCGGCACTTTCGATTTGACCCCGATGATATCGCAGTAGCGATATCGCAACGTGCAAAGTACCCCTTAGGCTCCGTACCTCCAGTAGTCTTCTCACCCGGGATTTTTTGCGTCCAGCCCACAGCAAGCCTGGCAGGCCAGGTTTCTACATCCTCTCCTCACTCTGTCCTCACACAAACACTGACTCTCTAAGATGGCTGCTGTCTGCAGCCTCTCCTCTATCTCCACCCATATTAACCATTAATCATCCTACCAAATACTCCTAATACATCAACTGACCAGTAGGTGGTATCATTATCTTATAAAACATCTTGGACTCTATCACATTAATATTTACATTCTCTACAAACAGTAGATTTGCAGGTCTGGGGCGGCCGAGTCTTACACCCCCTTACATGTGCACCTAGCCTACAGTATACATTGGGAGCTTTCCCCGAACTATATTGTAATGTTGTCTTAGGGTCGGTGCACACAACCATTTTCTCCATATCTGAGAAAAATTGTCCGATTATGCTAATCTGACTAATCAAAGTGGGATCTGTTTTCTTCGGAGGTGGAGAAAAAAAGTTTCTCCACCTTCTCCAATCGGTCAGTCTGTGAAAATCGGATGTCACCCTAGTGCGGTTAACCATATTGGAAACCTATCCTATAGGCCAAAAACACACTTCCGCATAAAAAACGTACGTGTGACACGGTCCGTTTTTCGGGTCCGTGTTCCATTTTTTTTTGGGCGTTTCTCCGGTACGTATGACATCCGTGTGATGGCGTATGCTATCCGTGTGTGTGTGTGAAATGTCAGTGTGCGCGTGTGGAATGTCGGTATATGTGTACATGAAATGTCCGTGTGTAATGTCCGTGTGTGGGGTAAAATGTCGTTGATACATGTCGGCAGAACTTCACCCGACTTCATTGTTATCCCGCGGCTCTGTCTGTGTCGCGTACTGATTAGCGGTCACCCGTGAAGGACTCACCAGTGACCGCTAATCCCCAGAGTGACTGAAGTGAGCAGCGCGATTAGCACTGCCGTCACTCAGGCTACCCGTGGCCTGCTGGATCCTCCACCTGTGACCGCAACTCACCTGTGACTTCATCGCTGGCACTCGGGCGACTTGCTGTCACAGTTGGAGGATCCAGCGGTGGCCGCGAGTAACTTCAGTGACAGCTCAGCTGATCGCGCGGCTTACCTCAGTTGCTGCGTGGAGATGACAGGAGTGGCGGTGTTCTTCTGCCGCTCCTGTCACCTTCATGTAGCAGAGCTGGAAGCGACGCGGGACCTCCGTGGATTACGCTGGACATGGATGGGTATTTGGGGCATAATAAATTGTTATTGTTTATTATTTCAAATAAAGGATTTTTTCACTGTGTGTGTTTATTAACTTTAACTTGCAGGTTAATCATTGGGGGTGTCTCATAGACGCCTGCAATGATTCATCTAGGACTTATTGGCAGCTATGGGCTGCCATTAACTCCTTCTTACCCCGATTGCCAATGCACCAGGGCAAATCGGGAAGAGCCGGGTAGAGTCCCAGAACTGTCGCATCTATTGTATGCAGCAATTCTGGGCGGCTGCTGGCTGATATTGTTGGGCTGGGGGCTCCCCATAACGTGGGGCTCCCCATCCTGAGAATACAAGCCTTCAGCCGTATGGCTTTATCTTGGCTGGAATCAAAATGGGGGGACGACCGCACGCCGTTTTTTTTAATTAATTATTTATTTATTTTACTGCACAGTATGGAGTCGCCCACCGGCTGCTGTGATTGGGTGAAGTGAGACAGCTGTCACTCAGCGTGGGGGTGTGTCTGACTGCAACCAATCATAGGCGCCGGTGGGTGGGGGAAGTAGGGAATACGAAACTGATTAATGAGCGGCCGGCATTTTCAAATGAATTGAAGCCGCGTATTTTCGGTACAGCTGTTTCTCGCTGCGCTGGTGATCGGGGATTGGTAAGTATGAGTCAGAGGAAGAAAAAGACCGAGCGCCAATGTAAGTATGACTGAGAACAGCAGTAAAAAAGGTAAGTAGACTGACTTTAATAAAAAAGAAAAAAAAAAATTAGATCGCTTGTTTAAAAACGCACACGGACGAAACGTGCTGAACACGGACATGCTCCGTGTGCCGTCTGTGCAGGCACGGACCCATTGACTTTAGCGGGTCCGTGCCTGCATGCCAAAAACGGACATGTTGTCCGTGCGGGAAAACGCACACATGTACTTATCACACGGACACACGTTCCGTGTGATTTTACGCGTGTGTGCCATCACCCATAGAATAACATGGGTCTCCATGTCTCCGTGTCTCCGTGTCTCCGGTACGTGCAAAAATGTACCAAACACGTACCGGAGCCACGGATGTGTGTTGCGGGCCATAAAGAGTACCGAGGCAATGAAAAGTAGACCATGCAGTATACATTTCCTATAGTGGGTCAAATGGTGGATAGATGCCTATGCATCCATTATGTGGCCACTGCTGACCACATACCTTCTAAGCCTATGTATCCGACTCTAGGCATAGCCACAACCTTGTGTACCCAACCTTCCTTAAAATTGTATTAGAAAGTCAACACAAATAACAGTGAATAAAAAAATGTCTTTACAAATGCAATTAAGGGATTATATCATTGGTCAAATACTGACAACCATACATGTTGTTCAGAGGATTTTTCCTCTTGAGGCCATAGAAAGAGGCTGACATAGTTATAGATGATCTGTACTTCAGTATAATATTGCATCTATATTCCATAGGGAGTAATATGCACTTTTAGAATTCCTAACATTTACCATCACACATATAAAATGGCAGAAAAAGCAAATTTAGTACATATACCCCTAAGGAAAAGTGATCCCTAGTGAATGAACTGTAGTATTGCTTTTCTCTTAAAGGGACAAGGAATAATGATAATTTTTTAAATAATGTACTGCCCTATATGTTTAATTGCAGACACACACACACACACACACACACACACACGGCCGGCTTTAGGCATGTGCGACTTGTGCGGTCGCACAGGGTGCCGACGGCCATGCTTCAGGGGGGGCGCAGCAGAGAGGTAAGAAGTGGTAAATTTCCTGGCTCCTCCGGTCCCAGCACAGCATTTTTACTGTAACCGCCCCCTATTACTTATGTAGCGCTGGCCAGCCGGGCCCACCACCTTCACCGAGCCCCAGTCACAGCTGCAGCAGAGGGGCGCGGTGTTGCTTCAGCCACTACTGCAGTCTGCACATGACTAAGGTGCATGCGAAGTCCTTCTAGGGCATCGTATGCAAATTAGCCATGTGGTGGGGGAGGCACTGTGAGTGGAGCAGAGCAGAAAGGTGGCGCGTCAACGTGGAGCTGGCGAGCGCGCGGCATCCGGCAGGGAGAGGTAGGCGCTCTATGAGCTGAAGATTGCCAGGGGTGGTGGGGGGGGGCACTGACTACAGCCACAGGGGGCGGGGGGGACGCTTAATACAGCCGCGGGGGGGCAGAGGGGGGGCGCTGACTACAGCCGCAGGGGGCAGGGGGGGGCTGACTACAGCCGCAGGGGGAGAGGGGGGCGCTGACTACAGCCGCAGGTGGTGGGGGGGGGGCGCTGACTACAGTCGCAGGGGGCGGGGGGATCCACTGACTACAGTCGTGGGTGGCGGGGGGGACGCTGACTACAGCCACGGGGGGCGGCGCTGACTACAGCCGCGGGTGGTGGGGGGCTGCTGACTATAGCCGCGGGGGGCTGGGGGAGGGGCCGCTGACTCCAGCCATGGGGGGTGGGGGAGCCGCTGACTCCAGCCGCGGGGGGTGGGGGAGCCGCTGACTCCAGCCGCGGGGGGGGCGCTGACTACAGCCAGTCAGCCAAGGGGAGTGGGGGAGCCGCTGACTCCAGCCGCGGGGGACGGGGGGGGGCGCTGACTACAGCCGCGGGGGGGCGGGGGGGGCCCTGACTACAGCCGCGGGGAGGCCACTTACTACAGCCGCGGACCCTCCCCGCCTCCTGCAGCTGTAGTCAGCGGCCCCACCACTCTCCCCCGCCGCTTTAGTCAGCGGCCCCGCGCCCCTGTAGCGCCACTGACTACAGGGGCGGGGGGCCGCTGACTACAGCGGCGGGGGAGAGTGGTGGGGCCGCTGACTACAGCTGCAGGAGGCGGGGAGGGGCCGCTGACTACAGCCGCAAGGGGCAGGGGGGCCGCTGACTACAGGGGCGGGAGGCACTGACTACAGCGGCGGGGGGGCACTGACTACAGTCGCAGGAGGCGGGGAGGGGCCGCTAACTACAGCCACGTGGGGGCGGGGGGGCCCTGACTACAGCCGCGGGGAGGCCACTTACTACAGCCGCGGCCCCTCCCTGCCTCCTGCAGCTGTAGTCAGCGGCCCCACCACTCTCCCCCGCCGCTGTAGTCAGCGGCCCCCCGCCCCTGTAGCGCCACTGACTACAGGGGCGGGGGGCCGCTGACTACAGCGGCGGGGGAGAGTGGTGGGGCCGCTGACTACAGCTGCAGGAGGCGGGGAGGGGCCGCTGACTACAGCCGCAAGGGGCAGGGGGGCCACTGACTACAGGGGCGGGAGGCACTGACTACAGCGGCGGGGGGGCCACTGACTACAGTCGCAGGAGGCGGGGAGGGGCCGCTAACTACAGCCACAGGTGGTGAGGAGGCCGCTGACTACAGCCGCGGGTGGTGGTGGGGGCTGCTGACTACAGCTGCAGGGAGCGGGGGGGGCGCTGACTACAACTGCGGGTGGTGGTGGGGGGCTGCTGGCTATAGCCGCAGGGGGCGTGGAGAGGCCGCTGACTACAGCTGCGGGGGTGGTGGTGGGGGCCTCCAAAAGAGAGCCTCAGCACCACCAATAAATAATATGAAAACCACTGTGCCAAGTATCTAACAAAACATTGGAACAATTGATACAAAAAGGCACCAGGGTTCAGGATGATAAATAACTTGGCATGGACTTTGATTAGTGCGAATAATATAAATTTTATTATACATGGGGTGAAAAAACACTCACATTTAAAATCATTTAAAAACAGACATACAAAATACTGTTTCCTGCATGGTTCAAACCTGACACATGTTCAATAATTCAGGGAAAACATATACAATCCAAGATGAAGAATGGACTCTGTCCCCTAGGGAACTCTAAGTACTCTATATATGCATCCCATATACAATCAAGTGTGCCTGCATTTATATATATATATACAGTATCAAAACTATGAATTAAAACATGTGGAATGAATTCTTAAAAAAGTATGAAACAACTGAAAATATGTCTTATATTCTAGGTTCTTCAAAGTAGCCACCTTTTGCTTTGATTACTGCTTTGCACACTCTTGGCATTCTCTTGATGAGCTTCAAGAGGTAGTCACTGGAAATGGTTTTCCAACAGTCTTGAAGGCGTTCCCAGAGATGCTTAGCACTTGTTGGCCCTTTTGCGTTCACTCTGCGGTCCAGCTCACCCCAAACCATCTCGATTGGGTTCAGGTCTGGTGACTGTGGACGCCAGGTCATCTGGCGTAGCACCCCATCACTCTCCTTCTTAGTCAAATAGCCCTTACACAGCCTGGAGGTGTGTTTGGGGTCATTCTCCTGTTGAAAAATAAATGATGGTCCAACTAAACGCAAACCGGATGGAATAGCACACCGCTGCAAGATGCTGTGGTAGCCATGCTGGTTCTGTATGCCTTCAATTTTGAATAAATCCCCAACAGTGTCAGCAACAAAGCACGCCCACACCATCACACCTCCTCCTCCATGCTTCACGGTGGGAACCAGGCATGTAGAGTCCATCCGTTCACCTTTTCTACAAAGACACGGTGGTTGGATCCAAAGATCTTAAATTTGGACTCATCAGACCAAAGCACAGATTTCCACTGGTCTAATGTCCATTCCTTGTGTTCTTTAGCCCAAACAAGTCTCTTCTGCTTGTTGCGTGTCCTTAGCAGTGGTTTCCTAGCAGCTATTTTACCATGAAGGCTGCTGCACAAAGTCTCCTCTTAACAGTTGTTCTAGAGATGAGAAGGTGTGTCCAAACTTTTGGTCTGTATATATATATATATATATATATATATATATATATATATATACACACAGTATTTATACACTGAATTTATAAACACTGAATTCAAAGAGCTAAGACTTTTTTCTATGGACACAAAAGACCTTTTTCTTCTCACATATTGTTACAAATTTGTCTAAATCTGTGTTAGTGATCACTTTTCCTTTGCCGAGATAATTCATCTGTGGCGCCCCTGACCTGGTCAGGCACCACTGAGTACTGCACCCATGCTGGGCGCAGTACAATACAGGTAATCCAGAAGGCTGACCGAGGTGTGGTTACACAGGCGCATAGTAATCAGGTCTGCCACATCTACCTTTGATAGGGACCCCTGGGGAATCCAGGAGGGGGCGTGGCCTCCATGTCCACTCAAGGGGTGTGGTAGAGAGTCTGGTTGCTAAGTTGCGTAGGCAGGCACAGTGGGTAGGGAGTAGTGAGCCAGTTAGTGAGTGCAGCTCAGGGAGAGCAGACGCAGGAAGCAGACCCTGGAGCCTGGCAGAATCTGACAGTGTACATGCAGTGGCTACCGACGGGGGAGATCGGTCACCTGGTAGTGCCGCCTGAAATCCACCCAAGGCTAGAAAAAGTAGAGGGGTGGCTGAGTACGAGGACTGCCAGGGAGGTACCAGGCCCGCACAAGTTGCAGGTTCCCAGAGCAGGGGCCCATTCAGTTGGCCTGCTCAATCTGCAGGTGGGGATACTTCACACCCTCACCATCACACCACAGAGTCCGCAACCATGTAGCAAAGAAAGGGCCCATAGCTCACAGGAGGCAAGAAGCCGGAGTGACCTGGTCCAAGCTACAAGCAAACGGGCCGAAACGAGGGGAGAACAGGCTGCAGCAACTTCCCTGTGTGACCCCAGCAGGACTACAAGTAGGGGTCACTCCAAAAACACAAGGGCTAGGAAGGCGAGTTGGTAGTCGCCCTCAAAGGTCAGCCTGATGGAGTGCCTGGTTTCCTCTGGTTCATCCCAACTACGCTTGGGTGCTCACCCTGCCATCAACTGTGAGTAAAAACCCTGAAAGACTGTCTGGGCTGTGCCTGAGTCATTCTGCTACTTCTGGTTCCACACACACTCCAACCGGACCCTGGGGCCTGCCTCACTCTCGGGAGGCCACGACACCCTGCTGCACACAACACCAGCCCCAGGCATCCCCTAACCTGCAGCGGCGGTCCCCTGACCGCAATACCGAGAGTGGCGTCACGAAAATACAAAGAAGATAACTTACCTGTGACCAGACCATCCCACGTGGAGTCCCTGAAGGTAATGCTACCCAACACCTGTGGGGCTTCACACATACACCTCACAGGTGCGGCATATCAAGATGCTGATTAGACAGCAGGATTATTACACAGGTGTGCCTTAGGCTGGCCACAATAAAAGGCCACTCAAAAATGTGCAGTTTTACAATATGGAGAGGTATGGGGGGTTTTGAAATTTAGAAAACCCTACTATCTAGTATGACCACCATTTGCCAGTTTGCCACCTAGCCTGTTCATTGAAAACCAGGATTCAACCGTGAAGAGAACACCTCTCCAATGTGCAAGAAACCATCGATTGTGAGTATTTACTCACTCAAGTCGGCAACAACGACACCAACCGCAGTCAAATTTAAACCCCATGCAGAAATCGGAAATCAGAAAATACAGAATTACTGTCTGCATGTGCCTCTGATATGCAGTGTACATGTTATTCACTTACTTGTCAACTTTTCAAGGCAAACATCCAAGAGGAATAATTTGCGACACACTTCAGGTGCTGATGACAATTTTCAGTGGTGGCAATGCTTTTTATTGAAGCCACAGCTCCTTCCATCCAATCACTCTTCTCAATGCCTCATTCTTTACCTTCTTGGATAAAGAAAACTACTCAAAATTTTTGGTTTCCAGATTTTGGGCAGATGTTGTGAGTCCTGGGAGATTTGCTAGTTCTTCAGGGGCTCTCCCTTATTTTGAGAGCCTCTCGAACATTCCTAGATTGGAAGAGATGAAACAGTCTTGAGAAATTAGAAGATATTTATCATGTGCTTAGGTCTCTCCCAACCCTAAGGCTTCATACGCATGTTGAGTATTTGGTGAGTTTTTTTTACCTCAGTATTTGTTGCTTAAACCAGGAGTGGAACAATCAGTGGAAAAGTATAATAGACACACGGGCACCACTTCTGGATTTATCACCAACACCTGGTTTTGGCCACAAATCCTGAAGTAAAAAAACCTCACCAAATACTCAACGTGTGAAAGTAACCTAAAATATTCTAATCGACAGGCAGGGAAGTAATTTCTTACTTGTCCTGCCACAGCCACTCTCTGCTCAATCCACTATTTGCTTCAATTCGATCTTCGGTCCAGGTCACCTGATGCTGTCTAGGCTTCTCATGGAATCACCAGGCTGAGAAGGGGTTTCTTGTCCTGCCTCAACAACTCCCTGCAAAGTCCACCATTTGCTTCACTTCGATCTTTGGCCAGATCCCCCGATGCTGTCTGGGCCTCTCATGGAATCACCAAGCTGGGAAGGGGTTTCTAACTTGTCCTGCCACAACAGCTCCCTGCAAAATCCCCCATTCGCTTCACTTCGATCTTTGGTCCAGATCCCCCAATGCTGTCTAGGTGTCTCATGGCATGAGACGTGTTAATGACCGATTTGACGAAAAGGCTGATCCAAAGCGAATGGAGGACCAGGCGACAGGACAATGAGGGAGTGAGTGAACCTTGGACAAGTCAGTATAAAATATAATTATTTTTTAATTCCTTTTTAAGACTTTAAAATACTCTAGCTTAAAGGCACCAGGCGCAAATCTAATAAAAATTTTCATGATGGCGAATCCATTTTTTTCATGAAATTTGTAATGAATTTGATTTGTCACAAATCGATTTGCTAATCTCTAATTATTTATTATTGGACTTTATTTTCAATGATTTGTCTTCTATTACATTTCTGTGAGGGCAGCATTGTCGATTAAAGTAGGAGATTTCCGCACAATCTACTGTAAGTTAAAAAATGTAAAAATTACTCCACGTGAATGAATGTGATCGTAAAGTCATGTTGTATCCATTGAAATCTAAGACATGTTTCTCTTTTTCATATTCGCACAAAAATGAAATCCATCGAGGATTATTATACAGGTAATGTAATATGTAGTAATACGCCACAGCCATATTTACCGATTTTATGTATTCTCCGGTCTGTCTCGTGGGGGATAAGTGATTGACAGCCATAATCTAATTGGTTGCTTTGAGATACAATATATTGCTGACTGCTTTTAAATAATAATTCATTTTTGTCCTAGTGCCGCCTTTATTTTCCATATTTCATTAGGCCTTTATATGCTTTTCATGCTTTCCATCTTCAATCCTCGGCCCCCATCAGCGGTGCCCCCTGTCAACAGTAACCTTGCTTGCTTCAAGCCGAGGCTGCCGGGATAAGATTAATGGCTTGGCTTTAAGAGAGCGTAGCCCATGGATCACTTTGTGATGGAGCGGCTGAAAGCTGTATATTCTTCTGCCTTGTCACAAATAAAGGGCCCATCTCACTCAGAACAGTGGTCCCGTCAGGACCTCTTTGATGAAGGACACAAGCTCCTACAGTTTTCATGCATTTGTTTCCAAATTGTGGTCTACTATAGTAAAGCGGTCATTTTTATTAACCCCATCTTGTTTAATGTAAAAGAGAGGAATCCTTGTCAAACCTGACTGACTAATGTACGTATGACAGAGGTTTCCAATATCCAATGCTGGTTCATATGCTGCTTACTGTAATGCTCACAACTGGTGTAGTGGAAGCGAGTGGGATTAGTGGACCCACTGGACCACAGGGGGGATCCGGGCTTACATTTTATTGCGAGTGGTTTAACTAAGCGCCCACTGAGAAGCAGAAACCAGGTACCACTCCCAGGGCAGTGACCGGGACTGTGGCAGCTGACCCCCAAGGCAGGTGATGGACTCAGGTACAGGCTGGATGAGTAAGGCAGGCTAGACAGATAAGTGTGGACAGGAATGGTGGGCACGGCAGGGACAGACAGGTATGGGAAGGCAGTACAGGTTATGACACAGGGATAAGGGGACCTCACAACTAGCTAGCAGACAGGAATACTAACTAACTGAATGTGTTGTGCAGGCAGCTCCCCTAATGGGAGGGTGCCTTAAATACATAGTGCCTATCAGCCATAGGCTCAGAGGCATTTCCGGGAAATAGCAGGCTGGCCCTTTAAGAGGAGGGCCAGTGTGCACGTGCATCTTAAGTGCACTCCTGGGAACCCTGTGCGGAATGTACAGGGTCTCGAAGGGGAAGGAGGCAACAACACACATGGATGGCCGGCGAAGTGCAGGAGAGGATGCAACCCGGCTGGAGCAGTAAGTCGGTGTCTCTGCAGAGACACCGGCGCTACACTTTCATAACACAACCAAAAACCAAGTCTTACTTTTTGCAGTAATCATAAGTAGCCTATCACTGGCCTCTATGATTCTGTCAGTGTGTAAGGCACATGCCCAGCGAGGCCAGTGATTGACTGCAGGTAGTCACGTGAATGATGTACATCATGTAATGTAAGTAAGGAGAGATCAGAAGGATGCCCTGGAACATTGTCGATAGAGTGTCGGGTCATTGAAGACGTGAGTATAGGTTATTTTTTTTACCGAACCCATTCCCTGTTCTTCGCTAAATTTTTATGAATTTTTGGTTGAACTGGATGGACCTTTGCCTTTTTCTAAACTCTATTAACTATGTAACTATGATTTTCCTGTAAAGGGAACCTGTCACAACTTGTGGAAGAAGTGGTATGGCTGTGAAGGTGAATCCCCCGATCAAAATGATACCATTTATGTAAAGATCCCATGTGCCAGTCATGAGAAAGAACAGACAGGCAGACAGTGGCAGGAATAACTAGCAAAACCCAACTATTAGATATTCTGTTGCACCTATCATCAAATAACAGTGCATTTTACAAACTTTACTTGCCTATATTTCAGAAAATATACATCCTATCTTAGAATCAGCATGATAGCACCAGTATAGCACTGACTTTAGTTTATAAAGGAAAATCCTGGAGGTTGGTCCTCTTTAAGGCTAGTTAAAGTTGCAGGAGTTTGAAGTCCCCCATATAGAGACATCAGGTACAGTGCGTCTGTCCCATACACCGTAGGTTATTGACACATCCTTACATCTGTATGACATTGCTACCGGGGGCGAGGTTGGCTACCAAAAACGTACTGTGAAAAATCACCTGCAATCGTAAATTATTTTGTAATAACTCTTAATTTTCAGAGGGATACTCTATTGAAAATCCTATAGTCAGGGACATGACTGGCCTTCACCCGTCTTTCCCTCTTCTCTGTCACCCTCGTTCAGCCTTCTTCTACATGTCTTTCTATCTCCGCCCTTCTTCCTACTGTGTCTGCCTTAGACAGATGTTAATATATCTCTCGTTCTTCTACTGCAGTCCAAAGACTTCCCAGCTTCCCCTAACCCGATTCTGTCACGCGCTCCTGCTCCCTCCTGACGTACATTACATTGCAATAAAGTCCTCAGTGCGTAGGGCTGGCAGAGCAGGAGATGGGAATTTATCACTGCGGACTGAAGCATTGGCTCCTTCTACGTTCCTCTAGTCTACCGGCAGCCCGCGCACCTCGAAAAGCACTAACACCAGCGTCATCCACTTTATCAATTCATGTGCCAATGCTACAGATCATCACACCGCTCAAGTCAGAATCAGATGCAGAATTTTTAACCCTTTTATTCAATGCTGATTTTCTGTGTTCTTTTATGGAAATAGCACTTCAAGATCCATTCATAGATACACTATACAGTACTCCAGTCCTCAGGGTCCACCAACAGGTCATGTTTTTAGGATTTCCTTAAAATGCACAGATGTTGGAATTATCATCTGTGCAGGTGATTAAATTATCATCTGTGCATACTAGGGAAATCTTGAAAACATGACCTGTTGGTGGCCCTTGAGGATTGTAGTTGTGTGCGCCTGCACTATTCAGACAAAAGTATTGGGACCCCTCCACTTTATACCTACAGGAGCTTTAATTTGTTTATTAAATCTCAATCTAAATCCATAGACATCAATATGGAGTTAGGGGTACTTTACACGCTGCAACATCGCTAGCGGTTGCTAGCGATGTCGAGCGCAATAGCACCCACCCCCGTCGTTACAGCGATATGAGGTGATCGCTGCCGTAGCAAACATTATCGCTACTGCAGCGTCACACGCACATACCTTGTAAGCGACATCGCTGTGATCGCCGAACAATCCCTCCCTCAAGGGGAGGTGCGTTCGGCGTCATAGCGACGTCACTGCGGCGTCACTAAGCAGCTGGCCAATAGAAGCGCAGGGGCGGAGATGAGCGGGACGTAACATCCTGCCCACCTTCTTCCTTCCACATTGCCAGTGGACGCAGGTAAGGAGATGTTCGTCGCTCTTGCGGCGTCACACATAGAGATGTGTGCTGCCGCAGGAACGAGGAACAACATCGCTACGTACGAGACAACGATTATTAGTGTTTGGACGACCTCTCCAAAACCAACGATTTTTGTCTCTTTTGCGATCATTTAAGGTCGCTCGTACGTGTTACACGCTGCAATGCCACTAACGACGCTGGATGTGCGTCACAAACACCCTGACCCCGACGATAAATCATTAGCGATATCGCAGCGTGTAAAGTACCCTTTAGTCCATTTGCAGATATGACAGCTCCTGCTCTTCTGGGAAGAGTTTCTAGAAGATTTTGGGGATTGTAGGAATTTTTACCCATTCATACAGAAGATCATTTATGAGATCAGACATTGATATTGGAGGAGAGGACTGGGCTCACAATCTCTAATCTAGCTTACCCCAAAGATGTTGGATGGGGTTGAAGCTCAGGCTCTATGTGGTCATTAATGTTCCAGACCAAACTCCTTCAACCATAGTTTAATGAACCTTGTGTACTGGCCAAAGTCATGAAGAACAGAAAACAGCTTTCCTCAAACTGTGCCTACAAAGTTACTTTGCGCTGATACATTAAGATTTCCCTTCGCTGGAACTAAGCAGACAATGCAAAACCCTTAAAAAACAAGCCCATAGTATTATGTCTTCTGCACCAAACTTTACAGCTGGCACAATGCAATCAGGCAGGTAACATTCTCCTGACATTCACCAAACTCAGACTTGTCCATCAGTTGCCACCTAGAGAAGTGTGATCCGCCACTGCACGGAACACGTTTCCTCAAGAGTCCAGTGGTGACGGATTTACATGGCTACATCTGACGCTTGAGATTGTGCTTGGTGATGTACGGCTGCATGCAGCTGCTCGGCTATGACGGTCCCTGCAGGTGCAGTGTTTGTGCTGATGTTACTTTGCAGTTATGGCGTCAACAGAGCGTTGGTGACTTTTCTGCCCTCAGCTCCTCAGCACTCGTCCCCCCTGCTCTGTAACGTTATGTTATCTCCACTTTGTAGCTGACCTTCTGTGGTTCTTTCCACTTCTCAATGATATCACGCACAGGTGATGAGGAATATATAGGATGGAGGAAATGTCATTGTGCCGCCCCCACGCCAGCAGCCGGGGCTGCTCGGATCCGGACCTACGGTGCTGCTCGAGGGGTGCTCTGGACCCGGGGGTCGCGCGGCCACGTCGAATAAAAAGGGGGACGTGAATGTACGGGATTTGTTATAAATTGTATGTGACGCCACCCACGGTGTGTGGTGAGTTGTAACACCACCGCTGCTGTTATGGGATACCCGGGGGAGATGTAGTGGCAGCTTGATGTTAACCCCTCCGTGGGTAGGGATGGATGCCCCGGGACCTGATGTTGTGCAGAGTTGAAGGTTTTTACACACTCACAGTTCAGTTGTCCTGGTCGAGGTTGCACGGTGGTATGGAGATAATAAGCACAATGTTCTTTGTGGTAAACCAAGGAGGTGGTGGCCGGCCTCTGCTAACGGGTGTATCTGGTCCCACGCCCGGGCTAGTAGTCAGTACCCCTCTCCTCTGCACTGTTTGTTTCTGTTCACTAGACTTCCCGGTATGTAACGCGGGAGTCCGCTCCCGATCCTTTTTGTGGGGAGCCGTGCCCATCGACACTGACCCGTGGGATCTCCTGGGCCCTGGCGGATGCCCTATCCCTCTCGGTGGGTGGTTGTCACTTTTCGGGACTTATGTTGGGGCAGGACCTAGAATCCTGCTCTCAATCGGTTAATTAGCTAGGCCGTCGGTGCCGGTCCTGGCTTCAGGGTCCGAGTACCCCCTTTGTGCACGGTTTCCGGGTCGGTTCTCCGGTGTCGGTACCAGCGGGCCACTACCCTGTCCCGGTCCACCTCGGATCTCTGGCAGCCGTCTTCCCATCTCCTGTTGGCACTGGCTACTGTCTGCCACCTAGCCAAGCTACCAGGGCTCCGACCCTGGCACTTGTCAACTTGACCTTCACACTTCCACTCCTAAACTCATCTGTTTGTTTTCCCGCCCCAGGTTCTCTAGACCCCTAGGTGGGAGTTCCCTTCCGCCTGGTCCCGCCCACTGGTGTGTCTGTCCTACCCTAAGGGGGGTGACTAGGGTTTCAGGTCTGCTGTTTTAACCTCGTGTGGGAAGGGTGTTGTGTGGGGGCCTATCTGTGTGACTACCTGGTTTTGCCAGGGCGTCACATTATGAATGGACTTGCTATACTGGCAGCTCCTATTACAGGACCATACTGGCATTAGTGAGCTGTTTACCTCCAGCCATTATGTCAAATGTTAGTAAAGGAAGACAATATGGTGGGGAGCTGGATGTTATACACCAAGGGCTTGGAGGTCGGATGTTATACACCGGGGAGGCGAGAAACCGGATGTTATACACTGGGAGTGAGGGGCTGGATGTTATACATCTGTAGCAAGGGACTGGATGTTATTGTGGCCCCCTGGACTAGCCAGGTCGTCACAGATAACACACACCCCCACCCCCACCAGACAGTAACATTAGCCAAACATAAAATCCTTGTTGCCTCCCTCCAGTGTCTGATGTCCACACCAGGTGGGGTGGAGCCAAGCGGTTGGCCCCACCCACCGAGGAGTTCACAGGCCTGGAGGCGGGAAAAATGACAGATAGAGTTTGGAGTTTGAAGTGAGAGGAGTGAGCACTTGGGTGTCTGTGTTGTGGCCCTGGCACTGACAGCAAGGTTGGCAGACGGTGGTGGCCGTCTGCAGGAGTGGTGAAGCAACGCGGAACCGTAGGACCGGGATCGGGTGTTGGCCCGCCGTTACCGACAGGTGAGCGAAGTGAAGCCAGCACACACAGGCAGGGCCATCGGACCCCGACCAGGCTTGGAGTTGCCGACAATAGTCAAATCCGAATGTGACCGGAACCCCAGGGGTTTCCTAACAACCAAAGACCCGATAGAAGGCAACCGCCCACACCGTGAGGGTATACAGCTACCGGGTTAAGGATAGAGACCCAAGGGCCAGCGCCTGCGGGCAAACGGGCTCCTCCGGCATCCATCCACCGGGGAGCGGACTACCGTTGGAGATCCATAGTAGTCAACTAAGAACATCAAGGTGCAGGGAAAGACAGCCGCCATCACCTGTCCAAGGAGAGACACTGCAGCCGGCTGCGGGACCCGTGCATCCAGCCGTTTGGTTTACCAAGGACTTTGTGCATCTCTTACTGAGTGAGTACACCCGTGCCATCCGGCGCCGCGCCGCGCTGTCCCTGCAACCCTGCACCCCAGCCATCCAGCCTCCCCGTCACATCACCGGGCCCCGGGAACACCGACCCCTACCCACGGAGGGGGAAAACAACATCCCAGCTGCTCCCTACCATCGCTCCCGGGATCCCCGTCACCAGCAGCGGTGGTGCCCATCTTCACCACGACCCGTGGGTGGCGTTACGGACTAAATCCCTCAAACCAACCACCCTTTTTCACTCACGGGCGAGGAGCGCCGCTCCAGTCCCCGGATCCGGCCCACCGCTCGAGCCACCGAGCAGCAGCCGCAGCAGCGCTGGACCCGAGCTTTAGCGAGCGCGCAGCGGCGGCGGCCTCCCCGCCTGCGACATTATACACCGGTGATGAGGGGCCAGATGTTATACACCAGGTGCGAGGGGCCAGATGTTATATGACAGGGTGAGGTGCTGGACATTATAGACTGGGGACAATGTGTGGTATCTTTGTACTCATTCCACTGCTGTTGCATTAAACAGTTGTCATGTGGCAGTAGATCTGTTCCAGTGTGCCAGAATTACTTTGTGTCCTGTGAGTCAGGAAGTATGTAATGCATTGTGTTATTCTGTGCATACACTGAGGATTGTAAAATGTACTTTGCTGCCATCTACTGGTCAATGTATGCATATGAAAGTTAGGAGTTCATTCTCCTCACAACAAGCTGCCTTGGAAGCGGCTGAGAGGAACCTCCCATCTCAGTACTGACACCTCCTGTAAACTGAAACAAACAAGTTTAGTCCAGTCTAGTCAGGAGAGAGGGAGGACGCTTCCAGAATATCTGTTGCAGTCCATGATAAGGGAACATTTTTTTCTTCATATATTCGCCTCCACAAAGGAGTGAAGCTTCCTAAAGCAGGGAGAGATAAGGCTGAACATGCGCTCTCCTGCATACCGGTTTTATATGCGCTTCCAGCCAGAAGCAATATAATGTGCCTTGTACACCACGAACTCTGTCTGCCCTACCCCCTGCAATAGGGAACTGTTGTGCCAAAACCATGAGTAGCTCCATACCACTAATGTGTGGCCACGGAGACCCGACCCGTGATGGTTCCTCCATCAGTGAAGCATTACCTGGACTGTGCATTATATTACCTCCTACAGCAAGTGAGGAGAAGTATACTCCAGCCGCCCTGAGAGGCCTAAGCTGAGGAGAACTGTACTCCAGCCGCCCTGAGAGGCCTAAGCTGAGGAGAACTGTACTCCAGCCGCCCTGAGAGGCCTAAGCTGAGGAGAACTGTACTCCAGCCGCCCTGAGAGGCCTAAGCTGAGGAGAACTGTACTCCAGCCGCCCTGAGAGGCCTAAGCTGAGGAGAACTGTACTCCAGCCGCCCTGAGAGGCCTAAGCTGAGGAGAACTGGACTCCAGCCGCCCTGAGAGGCCTAAGCTGAGGAGAACTGTTCTCCAGCCACCCTGAGAGGCCCAAACTTACTTCTTGCATAAGGAGACGACGCCTTTTATACGCAAAATACTAAGTAGCTTATATGGTGACCTGACACCACTTTGCCTTAAGCGACACTGTTTCCTATTCCCTTCAGTAAAGTGTTATCTTTGCAGGTTCATCCTTGTGTCTGGGTGCTTGTAATTGGACGAAAGTCACATGCGCTCCAGCACCTGCACCCAGACACCAACTCCATAAGGGTGCCCCCTGGGGGGGTCCTATACCATCTCCGTAAGTGCCACATCCCTCTAATGACAATTGTTGTGGACACGAGGGAAGTGTTTAAGGGTCCAGCGACCCACTTCAGCTACCGTGACACTACAATCTTCTGCCACTTGAACTACATATCGCAGCTGGGCCATCTGCAACATCCTGCACCTCTCCTGTGGCTCACCGCAAATGGGTGAGAAACCTAAATGAAATGATTAAGAGGTGTGTCCCAATACTTTTTTCCTTATAGTGTATATAACAGTTAATTGAAACATTTCAAGATGTATAAAATTAATCTTTTATGTAAAACAAAGCTTGATTTATTACAGGAAAACCATAAAATGGACAGTCCAAAATAACTTTCTTAATAAATTTAGCTGATTTTGGAATTTGCTAAAATCTGAAAATAAAATTTAAATTTACAACAAAATTAGTGGTAAGTCATGGATTTTCTTTTACTAAAACTGTCTAAAAGTAGTTGACTATGCCTACTGCCATGAATCCACCCATCACCTTCCAAGTTTAATGAGGGAGGTGGAAACATTTTTCACAATTTTGCTTCACATCATGAGTTGTGACATTTTTTGGACAATTTGCTCCATCGCTGAACCTTTTGTACCCTGTTGGCGTAGGGAGTATCCTTACAAGTGGTATGCGTTGCAAGACAGTACCCCTGTGTCAGTTCTCATAGACTGGCCAGCTTAGCTGGCGTTGCTTGTTTTCCTCCCTGTGTAGCTGGACTTTTGGTTTAGTCTGCTAGAAAGTGTGGGAAAAGGAGAGTAGGAGAGAGAGAGTGTTGTGGGTATAGACAGGTTGTTGAAGAGAGTCGCAGCAGGTCATGAACAGGAGTAGGACTGTCCAGTGTTAAAGCTTGGAGAACTGTGGTGTCGAAGGAATTACGAGACTGGTCCAAGAGTCTTATCGTAGCCTGACCGTGAGATACCCCTGAGTGCAGAAGTGTAACACTGAACCGAGTGGAAGAAGCCCCAAGGCTGGCAAGGTCCAACCTAGAAGCCATGAAGGGAGCATAGGTCCATGATGGAGGAGCAGAACCTTGCCCTGTTTGGAGAAGTGTGCACCAAAGCTGACATCAGTACTCAAACCCTAGTAGCTGGACTGAATTCCCTTCAGTGGTACCATGAGCCAGTACTGGGTGCACACTCTGTAGGTTGTAGTGTAGGCCTCATCAGCCAGATCGTGGTAACCGTGCGGCCCTGTTAACGAAGGCCGGTTAGGTTGTAGTGTAGCGTAGCAATTGCATTGTTTTGTTTGCGCAGCACTTATAATCTTGCATCTGTGATAGTTAGGGAGATTTGCGGTTTGCCGGCCCCAGCTAGTAGCCCGAAACTTGTTTCTGTGACCTCATCTTGTGTTTGGTAGTCGTACTCTGCACTGTGGTGCTCCGTTGGCCATCACTACATTGGAAATTGTCAACAAAAGCATATGGCCAACCTTCAGCCCTGGCTCCAATCTCATTTGTTAATCCCTAAGCATCAATATTAGTGTTCACGTGAAAATTAAAAACTGATTTTACCCATGACCATTATATAAACCAATGTATGGTCAATAGATGTCCTAAGTGTCTCCTGAGCTCACAGACATAAAAAAAATTAGGAGACATGCAGACCAAGTAGAAAATAATCTAATTACTTTTATTAATTCATAAATCAAAAATAAATTTAGATTAAGATATTAGCAAAGTAAAAAGATCCTTTCTAAAATGCCTAGGTATGTGGTCCAACAATTATTAGGTGACCCAATAGTATGTCCCCGTCACGGGAACATACTAGTATTTAATAGTCATAATTTAAAGATCAAGTTTACTATATTCATTTTATCCTTCGTTTATGTTAGTTCGCACTCTGTCTGGAGAGGATGTTGAGCGCTGACTTAGAACCGGAGCCAGTTTAGCTTGGCCGGCATTCTTGGCTGCTCTTTGACAATTGCTTCTGTGGTCATCTGGATGGTAGGATTATGTACATGTACAGCTGGTTGTGTTCCCCATGAATGCGGCATTATGTGCTGGATCCAATTTAAAGCTTAGTCACTTTTATTTTATATCTCAGTCTTTAGGACACGAGTTGTGGACCTAATAGGAACATGAACTGAAGGGAGTCTTTAAAAATGCTTATTAAGGCCTCTTTCACACGTCCGTGTCTCCGGTACGTGTTTGGTCCGTTTCATCACGTACCGAGGACACGGGCACACATAGACCCATTAAAATCAATGGGTCTGCGCTCACGTGCGTGTTCTGCCATGGACCGTGTGTTCGTGTGGAGCATACGTGTGTCCGTGTGCTCCACACGTCATCATGTTCGTTTTTCTCCGACATCACGGGTGTCACACGGAACGCAAACGGACCACACGGAGGTGTTCCGTGTGACACGCGCCGGAGAAAACACACGTGTTTGAGAAAAAAAACTTTACTCACCTTCTCCAGCCCTCCTGTCTCTGCCGCTGCTGTCACTTGCTTCTGTGACACCCTGGACTAGCCAGGTAGTCACAGACACAACATCACACACACCTCTTCCCCGGATAGGTGACACCAGTCACACAAAAATCCTTGTTGCCACCCTCCAGGGTCTGATGTCCACACCAGGTGGGGCGGAGCCAGATGGTTGACTCCGCCCACCAAGGAGTTCACAGGCCTGGAGGCGGGAAAACACAACAGACTGTCAGTTAGTAGGAGCAGACAGTCAGTCAGGAGTTGAGTTGAGACAGTGAAGGAGTGAGGAGGAAAAGTCAAGGGCATACCTGGGACCAGGCCTGCCACGGACTGTTTAGGTGTCTGGGTCGGAGCCCAGGCACCTCCAGCAAGGTTGGCAGATGGTGGTGGCCGTCTGCAGGAGTTGGTGTACGGTCGGTGGAACCGTAGGACCGGGGTCGGGCAGTGGTCCGCCGGTACCGAACCGGGGAGCCGATTGGAGCCAAGCACCAGGCAGGGTACTCAGACCCCAACTAGGCTAGAAGCCGCCCGGATGGTCAAATTTGCTGATTGCGGTCTGGACCTCAGGGGTTCATTCCCACCCAAGTCCCGATTGACCGCAACAACCCAGCCATCCCGGATAAATGCCACCGCCAAAGGCAAGAGATCCAAAGGGCCAGTGCCTGCGGGCAAACGGGCTCCCACGACACTTACACGCCGGGGAGCGGACTACCAGTGTCCAGGCACAGGAGTCATTCACAACATAACATCGGTGCAAGGGGAACGACAGCCGCCACCAACCCATCCAGGGAGAACACCCCAGCCAGCTGTGGGCCTCGTCCATTCTACTGTTTTGTTTACCAGAGACTCCGTTATCTTGTGTCAGAGCGAGTACACCAGTGTCGTCAGGCACCGCACCGCGCTGCACCGCGACCCTGGGCCCTGCAACTCGGCTTTCACCTTCCCGCGGGCCCCCGGGACCATCGCCCTCTGCCCACGGAGGGGTTAACACCAAGCTGCATAACACCGTCCCCGGTAGGCCTAGTCAACGGCAGTGGTGGTGTCCACCATACAATCACCACAACCCGTGGGTGGCGTCACGAACTTTATCAATTCCACCAAACAACCACCCAAACCCCTGCATGCACCGCCACTACCCCTTTCAGAGCGACGTGACCCCCGGGTCCGTGAGAGGCTCGAGCCACCACCCGCAGTACACGAGCGGCTTGGCGGCCGCAGGCGAGGCCGCGGGGCGGTACACTTCCAACCACCGCTCATTATGCTCGTTGCATATTCACTTCACTGCAGCCGGAAGCAGCAGCAGCGCGGAGTCGGCAGGACCAGAGACCGAAGATCAGCACGACGGACAGCGACGCCGGGGACAGGTGAGCAGAAAGTTCCCGTTCTCCGTGTGTTATTATGGATAATACACGGAGAACACACGTGTGCCATAAACACGGCTCACGGAGGGCAAAACGCACCTCTGACATGTCCGTGAAAAACGTGCGTGGTTTTTCACGGATGTATGAAAGAGGTCTAAAGGGAATCTGTTACCAGGTTTTTTAATGCACATGTACAAGAGTGCAATGGAGGCCCCTCTGTGAATAACGCAGGATGTGCCATGCATGAGGGGCTGGGCAGGAGGACAGTGATCGCATAAGACAGAGGAGGTGCCGGACCGAGACCAGTGGCACCCATCGTACTGGACCGCCCCCTAAGTGAGTATTATGGAGGTGTTTTTTTTATATTATACAGTGTGGCCTGGGTTCTTATATACAGCATTTTGGAATGCCATATAGAAGAGCTCACTGGTGGTGGCAGCAGCTCATAAGGGAAAAACCTGGTCGCAGGTGAGCAGTTCTGGGTGCATACTTCTAAACCCTGCTTAAGGCTATGTGCGCACTAGAAAGTGCCTTTTTCTTAAGAAAAAAACGGACTCTCTGACAGAATCCCGCACCCGCAGTAAAAACTGTGGTAAAACCGCACCTGTGTTTTTGCCGCGATTTGCCGCAGTTTTTGCCGTGGTTTCCCACGGATTTACCGCTGATTTACCACGGATTTTCCACAAGTTAGTCCCCGCGGATTTTTACCATTATCTATGGCAAAAACTGCAGCTACCTGCAGAAAAGAAGTGACATGTGTGCTCACCGCATTTTTTAAAACCCATAGGTTTTGCTGGGGAATTGACTGCAGCAATGTTAGACACATTTTCTGCAGCAAATCCGTGGTAAATCTGCAGCGTGCGCACAGGGCCTTACTACCCCAAGCTATAATAGCATAGATAAAGACATAATTAGGAAAAAAGTATTTCTAAAGATCCTTTATGATATGCTAATGAGCGCAGAGACTACTCTGCCCTCTTAGCATGGTAGCACGCCCACAGGGGCGTGCTAACATACTATTCAATGCCCATTGCCCAGCGCCATCGGCATTCCTGCGTCTTTCACTGACTCCATTAAAGTCAATTGGTGAAAAAAGCAGGAAAAAAAAACAGCAGAAACTTATTTTTTCAGCAACAAAAACTGCAAGGAAAAAAGAAGCAATGTGTGCACAGCAAGTCAGGATTCTCATAGACTTTGCTGGATGCTTTGTCCTTCCTTTTATTGATTAAAAGAAGCAAGGAAAAAAGCATAAAAAACAACATGAGTACAAGTCCTAAAGACATAATTGCAGGTTAGTATTTTTTTAATGCAACTTGCAAAGAAACTATGTCTATGCCCTTTTGTCTTAAAAAACTATTTCCATCCCAGCCTTTCATTGGTTGCATGAATGACAAACAGTAGACACTCAGATAACTCAAGATCTCAGGGACCTTGGGAACCAATTAACCTCACACCCCTCCATGAAGGCCTTCAATATAAAAAGAAACCCTTGTGCTTCCCACTTGGTAGACTAAAAAATGAATTATCCTAAAATAATTACTCTTGAAGATATCCTACAGAAGTTAGAAAAATTGGAGACATGATGGAAAAATTGGAGATAAGATTTTATGACACTAATTTAAAGGGAACCTGTCAGGTCCCCTATGCACTCAGAACCACGAGCAGTTCTGGGTGCATATCTCTAATCCCTGCCTAACAGTTCCTGTATCTAGTAGCATGGATAAAGGGATCTTTAGAAAAAGTATTTCTAAACATCCTTTATGATCCTTTATGATATGCTAATGAGCGTAGGGACTAGTCATATGGGTGTTACTTCCCTTGGCTAGTCGGCCCCCTTAGCATGTAAGCACACCCCTGTGGGCGTACTTACATGCTAATAAATGCGCTGCGTCAGAGAATGGTAGCGCTCACCTTTCTGCTGTCACTGTGGCCGACGCTGGTTTTTGTCTCAGTGTGCATGATCAGAAGTCCCTGGACATCCAGTCATGCGCACTATGAAAAAGGTGTACGCATCCCGGCTTCAAACTGGTGCAGTGCACATGATCAAAAGTATGGGGACTTCTGATCATGCGCACTGACCCTATATCCAGCATTCTGAAATGATGCAATGGACACAGGTACTCATGTTACGATGACACTGGGCAATAGACATTGAATAGCATGTTAGTATGCCCCTGTGGGTGTGCTAACATACTAAGATGGCAGAATGAGAGTAGGAACTAACACCCTTGTGAATAGTCCCTGGCCTCATTAGCATATCATAAAGGATCTTTAGAAATACTTTTTCTAAAGATCTCTTTATCTATGCTACTAAATACAAGGGAAAGTTAGGCAGGGATTAGCAATATGTACCCAGAGCTGCTCGTGGTACTGGGTGCATATTGCACCTGACAGGTTCACCTTAATACAAATATTACAGGTTCCCCTCCGGCTCTCCACAGAATGGGGTTTAGTGGTGTTTTTATTATACTGCAGTCACAGTGGTGGGGAGATCTTCTGCATCCAGCTATCATATATATAGACGCACCCCAGATACTCAGAAAGAGGAGGAGCATTTAGTAGAGCTCCAGAGATATCGAAAAAATGTAATTCTATATTTTTATTGTTAATTATAATACTCAACAAAATGTGAGCAAGGAAAAGTAGGCGATTAAGAGAAGAATTGCTGAGATAGTTTTTAATTTTTTTGTGGGGGGGTATTCTATGTCTTTCCACGTCTCCCCTAACTTCTGAACTATCTGTAGACCCTCAACACCTCTAACAAACACAGGGAACCTACTGTGAAACTAAATTATTAATATGATATATGCCATTTCAATATAAAATGACAAGCAAATGGGTAGCAATGTTTTGAACTTTTGACTTTGAGGCTCCATATATCACCATTCTCTACAGCTTTGAGCGTGAGACGACCTTCATTTTATAGACAACCATCTTGGCAATCTCATACATCAATTTGACTTGTAACTATTTATCATATGATTAGTTATGCAGATTCTTGTCATGTTACTTAAAGCGCTATGGAATTAAAGTTACATAGTTACATAGTTACTTAGGTTGAAAAAAGAACTAGGTCCATCTAGTTCACCCTTCCTCCACCAGTTCTACATTTAGTCACTAAGTCATTTATAACCAACAATGTTGTGTACTGAGGAAATCATCCAGCCCTTTTTTAAAAGCTGTTATAGTATCTGCCATTACTACCTCTTGTGGTCGGCATTCCACAGTCTGACTGCTCTAACTGTAAAGAACCCTTTCCTATTTAGCTGTCGGAATCGCTTTTCTTCCACTCGCAGTGAGTGCCCCCTGGTCCTTAGTACTGTCTTTGGAAGAAATAAGTCATGTGCCAGTCCTTTATATTGACCACACATGTATTTATACATATAAATGAGATCTCCTCTGAGACGTCTTTTTTCTAAGCTAAACATATCTAACTTTTTCAACCTGTCATCATATGGGAGGCCTCCATTCCTTGTAGTAGTCTAGTTGCCCGCCTTTGAACTGACTCTAACTTCTGAATGTCCTTTTTAAAATGTGGAGCCCAAAACTGGATCCCATATTCCAGATGTGGCCTTACAAGTGATTTATAGAGGGGTAACAATACGTTGGGATCACGGGATCTAATCTCTCTTTTTATACACCCTAAAATCTTGTTTGCTTTAGCAGCTGCTGCTTGACATTGAGTGCTGCTGCTCAGCTTATTTGTAATGAGAATACCCAAGTCCTTCTCCTGTTCTGTAGTCCTGAGTTTACTTCCATTTAATGTATACGCAGCTATAGGATTACTCCGTCCTAGGTGCATTACTTTACATTTATCAACATTAAATCTCATTTGCCAAGTATCTGCCCATTCTGACATCTTATCCAGATCTTTTATAATATTGTACTATCCAGGTCAGTTTTTAATATCCTACATAGTTTGGTGTCATCGGCAAAGACTGACACTGTACTATCAATCCCATCCACAAGGTCATTAATAAAGAGATTAAAAAGAATCGGTCCAAGCACAGATCCCTGCGGCACCCCACTGCTGACTATGGCCCATTTAGAGAATGTACCATTTATGACTACTCTTTGTTTCCTATCTTTTAGCCAATTCCTTACCCAGTTGCATATAGTTTCCCCTAGTCCTTGCTTCTGGAGCTTTAGTATAAGGCTATTATGTGGTACAGTATCAAATGCCTTTGCAAAGTCCAAATAAATCACATCAGCTGCATTACCAATATCCAGGTTTGAACTTACCCCCTCATAGAACCCCAACAGGTTGGTTAGACACGACTTATCTTTCATGAAACCATGCTGTTTGTCAGTTATCATATTATTTTCTGCAATATATTTTTGCATGTCATCCCTTAAAATGCCCTCAAAAACTTTGCATACTACTGATGTCAGGCTTACTTGACGGTAGTTGCCTGGATCTACCCTCTTACCTTTCTTAAATATCGGTACCACATCAGCAATCCTCCAATCCTGAGGCACCAACCCTGTTACAAGTGAGTCTAAAAAGATGAGATACAGCGGTCTGTCGATTACGGAGCTCAATTCCCTCAATATTCGTGGATGAATGCCATCTGGCCCTGGGGATTTGTCAATGTTTAATTTACTCAGACGTAGGCGTACTTCATCTTGTGTTAAATTAATTATATCGGGTGGTGGACTTTGATTTTTCACTTGTTGAATGATCCCTGGTACAGTCAGTTCCTTGGTGAATACAGATGAGAAATGCCTATTTAATATCTCAGTCTTTTGTTTGTCCTCTATAACTAACTTGTTATTATATTTTAAGGGGCCGATACTATCCTTTGTTTTCCTTTTGGCATTAATGTATTTATAAAAGATTTTGGGATTTATTTTAATGTCATTGGCGATTTTTGTTTCAGTAGCTAATTTTGCTTGTTTGATTTCTTTTTTACATTTCCTATTGATATCTTTATACTTCTGAAATGCTATTTCTGTATTCTCAGCCTTTAAGATTTTAAATGCCCTTTGTTTTTGTTTTATTATACTTTGTACAGTCTTATTTATCCATAGTGGTTTCTTTTTATTCCTGGACATTTTATTACCAGAGGGTATACGTTTTTTACAGGACTCTAGTAGTATATCCTTAAACTTACCCCATTTATGTTCGGTATCCCCAGTTATTATGACTTTGTCCCAATCTAGACATTTAAGCTCTTCCCTTAATTTGTTGAAATCAGCTTTCCTAAAATTCCAGGTTTTAGCATTCCCTCTTTGAAATGTTCTATTGAATATTATGCTGAAGCTTACCATATTATGATCGCTGGTGCCCAAGTGCTCCCGGATCTGTAGATCTGAAATTGTATCCGGTCTATTTGACAGGACCAAATCTAGCAAATTATCTCCCCTGGTCGGTTCACCTACCATCTGAGAGAGGAAATGGTCTTGAATAGTAGATAAGAACTTACAGCTTTTAGCAGAACCAGAAGATTCTATGTCCCACTGAATGTCTGGATAGTTGAAATCCCCCATAATAAGAACCCGATCATTATTATTAGCTGCCTTTTCAATTTGTTCCAGCATTTCACCCTCTATTTGTTCAGGTATGTTAGGAGGCTTATAGCAAACTCCAATTAGCATTTTTCCATTTTTCCCCTCCCCATGTACATTTACCCATACTGACTCTACATTGTTGCTGTTCCCCTCAATGTCATCATACAACACAGGTTTTAGGTTAGATTTAATAAATATTCACACCCCACCACCTTTTTGGCCTTTCCTGTCCTTCCTAAATGTACTATAACCCTGTATGTTTGTCACCCAGTCATGGCTTTCATCCAGCCAGGTTTCCGTAATGCCCACCACATCATAATCCATGGTTGACATAAGAGTCTCCAATTCATTCATTTTGTTTGCAAGACTTCTTGCATTTGCCAGTAGACATTTAATCCTATTAACACCTTTATTACGCCTAGCCTCCCTACGTTCCTTGTATGTCCCATCCCCCCCTAATCCTTCATTGACCCCTACCGTCTCACTGTCTCTATCTGCTCTATCTCTCCCCTTATTTGCTCCACTACCCTCCCTCCCCCCCGATCCTAGTTTAAAAGCTCCTCCATCCGTCTGACCATTTTCTCCCCCAGCACAGCTGCACCCTCCCCATTGAGGTGCAGCCCGTCCCTACCGTAGAGCCTGTAGCCGACTGAGAAGTCGGCCCAGTTCTCCATGAACCCGAACCCTTCCTTCCTGCACCAATTTCTAAGCCACATATTTATCTCCCTAAGCTCCCGCTGTCTTTCTAGTGACGCTCGTGGCACCGGTAGTATTTCTGAAAACACCACCTTGGAGGTCCTGGACTTCAGCTGCTCTCCTAGTTTCCTGTAATCTTTTTTAAGGACCTTCCACCTGCCTCTAACTTTGCCATTAGTACCAATGTGCACCATGACCGCTGGGTTTTCCCCAGCCACACCCAGCAATCTGTCTATCCGATCCGCAATATGCCGAACCCGAGCACCCGGCAGACAACACACTGTTCGGCATTCACGGTCTCGGCGACAGATGACCCTGTCTGTCTGCCTAATTATAGAGTCCCCTACCACCAACATCTGTCTGGGCTTTGCTGCACTCCTATTTCCCTCCTTCCTTCAGCAGTTGTTTTCCTGGTTGCTAGGAGCAACGTCCTGCTGTAGTGACCCTAGTCCAGGCCCTTCATTCCTAATATCATCCAAACAGGCATATTTACTAGGTTACGCCAGGTCTGGACTAGGCTCCCTGACACTTTTCCCCCTACCTCTTCTTCTAACTGTTACCCAGCTACCTACCTCTGGGTCCTGATCTTCCCCACCTCCACCCTCCTCCATATCACTGGCCCCAGCCAGAGAAAGCTCAGTGAGCTCTAAACTCCTCTCCAGGTTTGCAATGCCCCTTAGTGTTGCAAGCTGCTTATTTAGATCAGTTACCTTGGCTTCCAAATACGCAACATGCTTGCATCGAGTGCAGACATATTCACCCTCGAACGGCTGCTCAAGGCATGCATACATCTGACAAGATACACACCTGGTAGCATTGTCCAGTGAATAATTATTATTATTATTATTATTACTACTATTATGTCACTGCATTGTTACTGTTTTGCTCCGGTGGTCGAAAAATCTTTTTCTACCTGTAAACTACAAATTACAACCTGTTCGCACATTCCCTAATAGCTCAGTGTGATATTCGATTGGTTACGAATCAAGGAGCAGCCATGACGATTCCCAAGAAAAGAGAAACAGCATCATCCAGCTCATCGATAGCGGTCTCTCGGCCAAGAAAATTGCCAAACTGCATCATGTGAGGTCATAACAGTTGGAATAATATGAATTGAAGTCCGTCCATTCAGTCTAAAGCCAAGAAGTGGACGTCGAGGCAAAATCAGAGTCAACAAGTCAACTCATCACAAGGTCTATCAGTTCTGGCACGACAAACACGGCAGTGGAGGCGGCTTGTATGCTTCGTGAGATCACAGATGCCCAAACAAGCACCGTGTGACAAAACTTACCAAGTCTGGATTGGTGGCCGAAAAAAGTTAAGAAGCCTCAACTTCAATATCATCTTAAGAAACGTTGGCTCAAATTTGCAAAAAGTGAAAAAATTGTTCAATAGAAGATTGCAAATGGGTGATCTTAAAATTTGAATATAGCTTATCGGAAAGTGGAGAATTGGCACAAGGGCTGTGCGGGCAGCTGTCTATACGGCTGGCTGTCTCTGCGGGTGGCCGGCTGCCTCTCTGTACGGGCAGCTAGCTGTGCAGGCGTGCAGCTGGCTGCCTCTCTGTGGGGGCGGCCAGCTGCCTCTCTGTGTGGGTGGCTCTCTGTGCAGGTGGCTGGCTGGCAGGCTGTACGGGCGGCCGGTTGGGAGGCTGTGTGGGCAGTCGGCTGACTGTCTGTCTTGCTATGGTGTCTGCGTGGACCAGGGGGGTGCGGCTGGTGTCCCAGATGCTCTGGCTTCAAAGGATGGCCCCCGAAGTCGGCGCATGCGCAGATGGAGCTCTCGGCTCAAGATTTTGTCATTAAGCTGAGAGATCAATCTGCACACGCGCTGCTCCTGGTGCCATTTCTTTGAAGCCTACACCGCCGACAGAGCATCTGGGACACCCACCACACTGGCCTGCTCCACACAGCCAGCACAGCCCGACCGCTACCAGCACAGCCCCCACCACTGTAGGCACAGCACCCACCGCTGCCAGCACAGACCCCACCGCTGCCAGCAGAGCCCCCACCAGCATTGCCCATGCCTCCTATGACTCTGCTCCACCACTGCTGCCGCCCCCCCCTCCGGTGAGACTACACCGAAATATAAGACGGACCCCATTTTTTTTTTACCTTTTCTTATCTCTAAATTTGGGGTGCATCTTCTAAACCAGTGCATCTTATAAAATAAAATATATGGTATTTACTTACTACGGGCTATATGTTCATTTTTGTTTTCTCGTGGGTCTTGTCTGTGAAATGGGTCTTGGTGTGAATGTGCTCTTATGTGTACCAACCCATACTCAAATATCAGTCAAACCTTTAAGGCACATTGAATGTTCTCTTCTTTAGCCTCGGACAATGTTTGACATTGCCAGGAACGAATTCTTGATCTGAAGACATGATTATTTGCATATTACCCATAAAACGTGTGGGATGTGTATAAAGCTGCTCCCCGGGGTTCTTCATAAACTATTGTCTTCTCTAGAATTTACCTATGGTGTGATGTTCTTTCATCATACAAATGACTTTGTTTAGAGCGGAGTCGGTTTGACGTCTCACAGTGCTAAAACATTTAGGGCTTTGTCAGCGGTTCCTTGTTCAAGCCCTGGTGCTTGTAAATGTTAAACACAATTGTATGTCTTCTCTATAAAGTAAGCTCTGCTCATTTTATAGAGCTAACGAGGCATGAAGCATATGGGTAACACATATCAATCAGGTGCCAGTGACATTAATTACAGGCAACCTGCATTCTCTTTAAAAACTGGTTTTGTTGACTAACCTGCTTAAATATTGCATGGCCTTGGAAGAAATTGCTGTATACTGTGTTGGCAGCTGGAAAACAAACAGTGTACTGACGACATGGGGGCAAATTATCCCTGGGAAGACATCTGTTCCACTGTGGGAAGCGGGAAAGTTCATGACAAAGTTAACCTGAACGAAACGAAGTGAACACTTACCAACTTGTACTCATGCGTAAAAACGTAGAGACTAATGTTGGGCCAATGTGTTTGCCACTACTTGATATGTGACAGGTGCTCAGCTGAGTATCGCGGGTGTTCCATAGAATCATAGAATGGTAGAGTTGGAAGGGACCTCAATGGCCATCGGGTCCAACCCCCTGCGAGTGCAGGCTTTCCTAAATCATCCCAGCTATATGTTTATCCAGTTTATGCTTGAAGATTTCCACTGATGGAGAGCTCACCACCTCCCATGGTAGCCTGTTCCACTCTCTGAGTGCCCTCACTGTTGTCCGCGTTACCCGATGTGTTGTCCATGAAACAATTACCGCAAAGTTCCGGCTCGCTTCACTGCATGTTGTGAGCAGGGACCCCATTGAGAGCCACTTGCAGTCTCTGAATGGCTCTTACTGGGGGCGTAGAAACAATGTTTTTGGATACAGTGTGACCAAACAAACCCAAACCCCACCTTTCCTTTCCTGGAAATGCTCTGTTTATGGCTGGCTGCATGTAGTCGGAGAGCTGAACTGACCTATCATTGACTTCCATTATACTCGTTACTCAAGTTGAACCCGTCCAAGCATCTGACCTGCTCAACTCAAGTAACGAGCACCCAAGCATTGGACAGTTGGCCCAAGATTAACTGTAAGTGCAAAAAAAACTCATGTTCAATATACCAAAATAGAAAAAAATAACGCTTCTCCATAAAGTAAACTATGATAATAACAGTAGAAACCAAGGCTGTAAAGTCAAAATCAGAGTTGGAAAAATTGGCATCAGCTTTAGATCTGGGTGGATTTGGAGTTAGAAGATTTGTACGGACTCCAAATCCTTCTTCGAAATAAAAAATTAAATATTATAAATTATTCATATCCTATAACAAATTCATAAAATGTATGGCTTGTTCCATATTTACTTATTTAGAAGAGTTTAGAAATGTTGTTTATAGGCTTTGACCTTGTAATTCAATTGACATTGAGTGTATTTGTTGAGATTAGAGATGAGCGGACCTGTTGAATTTAGTTTCTGGGACCAGAACTTGACCTGAACCCCAATGGAAGTCAATGACTGGGCAGTTTGGCTCTCCATCCACATACAGCCAGCCTTAAACAGATCACTGTCAAGGGAGAGAGGGCAAAGTTTTTCCATTTTTTTTTTTGGGACACATTACATCTGATAGCACTGATTTTACCCCCAGTGTGAGCCATTCAAACACTTGCACTGGGCCGAGCATTGAACGAAGCCATGCTCGGTCGAATGGTCAGCATACGTAATGCACCTAAACTCGAACACTGATTTTTTAGTAATGTCCGTATTTGGTCCACACACCAAACTTTACTTTTCAGGTTCACTCATCTCTAGTTGCGATTCAGAAGTGACTTATTATGTAGGGAGGTCCCTCCAGTATATGAGCATAGGATGTAGAAAATATTCTACTCACTTCTCTGTGGCCTTCACCTGTCTCTCCGCACAGGTCTTTGCCAAATCCTCTAGCTGGTCCAATAGGTTGTCTTCGATGCCTACAGTGCTTTGCGGCACCTCTGGCACTGACTAAATCATGACATTTGTTGCCCTACAATGCCATTACACTACAAGGTCTAATCAGCACCATAAGTGCCGAAATCATACATTCAACAGAACGAGAGATGGATGAACAATCCAGAGATCCTTTATGCCATGCAAATCAGAAGATCCATAAAATAATCCACCACACAGAGGGTAACGTAGTCCAGTAATGGCATAAATGTCGAGGAGGTTAGTCGTAATCCTCCAGCAGTCCTTTTCCAGGTTTCTCACAGTCTCTCTGGGGTGTCAGCTTCTACTTCAGAGGATCAATCTTACGCCATCTCTCTTGTCTTTCTCAGCCAGAATGAAAAATCGCCCAGGTAAACAGATAGTTTAGGTGGATCCCAGGCTCCCCTCCCCCAGTCTTGGAGACAAAAGCCCGGCAGGAGGTGATTAATCTGCAAACAGGACAATATACACACAAGGAATACACAGAATGGACAGAGCACCACTCCTAAAATACGTACCTACACAAAATTATACACAACCTCCCATATTCCACCATCACAATATATATTTTTATTCTTGGTTCTTTACGCTCTTCCTGTTGGTCAAATATGTTCTGTTGGTCATATATCCTGCTACTTTTGGTCATATGGTCATATATGTTCTTACCATTGGTCATTTACATTCTTACTGTGGGTCATATACTCTCTTATTGTTGGCCAAATACTCTTTTACTTGAAGTCATATATGCTCTTATTGTTGGCCATATATCCTTCCACTGTTGGTCATATATCCTCCTAATGTTGGTCATACTCGTTCATACCATTAGTGATATATGCTCTTTCTGTTGTGGTCATATACCAACGTTCATATATCCTTTAATTGGGCATATACACTCTTCCTGTTAGTCATATACACTCTGTTGGTCATATATCCAGCTCCTGTTTGTCATATGGTCACATATGCTCTAAATATTGGTCATTTATATTCTTACTATTAGTCATATACTCTCCTGTTGTTGGTCAAAAACTCTTTCACTTGTGGTCATATACTGTATGTTCTTACTGTTTCTCACGTATCTTTCAACTGTTGGTCATATTTCCTACTAGTGTTGGCTATATATCCTCCAAATGTTGGTTATATACATATTTACCATTAGTAATATATGCTCTTTCTGTTTGTCATATCTATTCCTACTGTTGGTCATATACTCATCTCATAGAGTTTCACGGCTTTCAGTGTCACCTCTACACTGATGATACGCAGCTCTACCTCTCTGGACCTGACATCTCCCTAATAACCAAAATCCCACAATGTGTGTCTGCTATTTCATTATTCTTCTCTGCATGATTCCTAAAGCTTAACATGTACAAAACTGAATTCATTATCTTTCCTCCTCCTTTCTCAACCCCTCCAACAAGCCTATCCATCAAAGTTGATGGCTGCTCACTCTCCCCAGTCTCACAGGCTCGTTGCCTCGGAGTAACACTCGACTCTGCTCTATCCTTCAAGCCACATATCCAAGCCCTCTTCACCTCCTGCTGACTACAACTCAAAAATATCTCCTGTCTTCATGCATTCCTTAATCAACAGCATGCCCTCATCATCTCCCGCCTTGACTACTGCAACCTCCTGCTCTGTGGCCTCCCTTCCAACACTCTTGCAAACCTCCAATCTATCCTAAACTCTGCAGCCTGATTAATCCACCTCTCTCCTCGCTATTCCCCAGCCTCTACTCTCTGCCAATCCCTTCACTGACTTCCCATTGCTCAAAGACTCTGGTTCACAGCACTAACCATGACATGCAATGCCACCCCCAACCTGTCTCCTTCATACATCTATGACCTAGTCTCCCAGTACCTACCTGCACGCAACCTCAGATCCTCACAAGACTTCCTTCTCTTCTCCTCTCTTATCTCCTCTTTCCACAATCGCATTCAAGATTTCTTCTGCTGCGTCTCCCGCATGCCCTGGAAAAATCTACCCCAGCATATCAGACTCTCACCTACCATGTAAATCTTCAAAAGGAACCTGAAGACCCACCTCTTTTGACAAGCCTACAACCCACAATAACCCTCAGACCAGTACACCACTGCGCAACCAGCTCTGTCCTCACCTATTGTACCCTTACCTATTCCTTGTAGACTGTGAGCCCTCGCGGGCAGGGTCCTCTCTCCTCCTATACCAGTCTATTTTTTAAATTTTCATTATCGTTGTACTTGTTTTTATGTATACCATTTTTCCTTGTAAAGTGCCATGGAATAAATGGCTCTATAATAATAAATAATAATAAACAATAATAATATTATACCATAGTTCATATATCCTTTTATTCTTGGTCATCCATTCTTAATATTGGTCATATACGCTCTTCTTGTTGGCTATATACGTTCTGACTGTTGGTCATATATCCTCCTACTTTTGGTCATATATCTGTTACTGTTACTTGTTTCTGATTTTAGGGCTCGTTTCATACCTCCTTAGGAAAAGTCACAACTGGTGGTTGATGTTTGATGGTTGATGGCTCCTGTGAAGATGAAGTGGTGGAGTTGGAGGCAGACTTGCTCTACTGGAGTCCGGTCATTGATATCCGGTGATACCCTACATGAATTTGTAACTGGCTTTATAGTTAAAGTTTAAATAAAAGCCTGTAGCCGACATCTTGTCCAACAAAAGAGTTCGTGGTGTGGGAGTCATCATTAGTAAGGGTTAAAGTGTTGGTCTTTGTAGTCAAACCAGGCGTGGTGTAACACATAGATAGCTATTCCTTACTTACAATGGTCAGACAAAACCTAGGCATCCAGCTGTTAACTGGCATCACCGAAATTTTTAACACTGGATGACAGATGGTGGTTTTCCAACTAATAACTAGGATAATTGAGGAACCTTAATTATCACCAAATTTCTGTAACAGGGAAACACTGATTTATGGTAGTAAAAGATGAACAGGCCGTATTATAAATATTAGTGCACTGGAAAACACTTACACAATGGAGAACAAGGATCAAAATGGCGTGAGTTGGGTGTGGATAAGATATAGGGTGTTGATACCATTTATTAAACTTTTTGCTATTTGTTCTAATTTTTGTCAAATGAAGAGATCAATATTTTTTTGAACATGCTTTAGAAAAAAGGGGCATGCTTTGCTTACCCACCAAAAATATTTTATTCTACCCCAATACAACAATGAACAAAAGAACATTACTCAGTCAACCATAACTTTCCCAGATTACCATTGTTCAGATACACATTACCAAATAATGCTGAGATGTACAGTGACATGTAAAAGTTTGGGCACCCCTAGTCAAAATTACGGTTACTATACAGTTAGGCAAGTTGTAGATGAAATTATCTCTAACAGGCGTAAGTTTAAAGATGACACCTTTCCTTTGTATTTTAGGCAAAAAAAAAAAAAATATTTTACATTTTAAAATTACAGAAAGGAAAATGTAAAAGTTTCATAACCCTTGGAAATTCATGTGCTCAGATAACTTTGAGCAAGGTTTCAGACCTTAATTAGCCTGATAGCGTTATGGCTTGTTCACTATCAATGTTAGAAAAGGCCAGGTGATGCAAATTTCACAGCTTTATAAAAACCCAGCCTCCTCTAACCTTGTGCCGAACAACAGCAGCCATGGGTTCTTCTAAGCAGCTGCCTAGCACTCTGAAAATGAAAATGGCGGAGATGGACAGAGCAGGAGGAGGCTATAAGAAGATAGCAAAGCATTTTCAAATTGCCCTTTCCTCAGTTCGAAATGAAAATAATAAATGACCATTAACAGGAACATTGGAGGTCAAGATCAGGTCTGGAAGACCAAGATAAATTTCTGTGAGAGCTACTATTAGGATTGATAGAGAGGCCAATCAAAACCTCCGCTTGACTGCAAAAAGACCTTCAGGAAGATTTGGCAGACTCTGGAGTTGTGGTATATTGTTCTACTTTTCAGAGACACCTGCACAAATGTGGCCTTCATAAAAGAATCATCAAAAGAAAACCTCTCCTGCATCCTCACTATAAAATTCAGCTTCAGAAATATGCAAAAAAACCCACCTAAACAAGTCTGATGCATTTTGGAAACAAGTCCTGTGGACTGATGAGGTTAAAATAGAACTCTTTGGCCGCAAAGATCAAAGTTATGTGTAGAGATAAAAGGTACAGAATATCAGGAAAAGAATATCTCGCCAACCATTAAGCATGGGCGTGGATCAGTCATGCTTTGGGGTTGTGTTGCAGCAAATGGCACGGGGAACATTTCACAGGTAGAGGGAAGAATGGATTCACTGAAATGTCAACAAATTCTTGCTTCAAACATAGCACTATCTGTAAAAAAGCTGAAGATGAAAATAGAATGGCTTCTACAAATGGATAATGATCCTAAATTCACATCAAAATCCACAATAGATGACCTCAAAAGGCGCAAGCTGAAGGTTTTTCAATGACCCTCACAGTCCCTTGATTGTAACATCATTGAAAATCTATGGCTAGACCTCAAAAGAGCAGTGCATGCAAGACGGGCCAGGAATCTCACAGAACTGGAAGACGAGCCAGGAATTCAAAAGAGCTGGAAGACTTTTCCAAGGAAGAATGGATGAAAACCCCTCAAACAAAAATTTAAAGACTCTTGGCTAGAGATGAGCGAACCGGTCGCGGTTCGGCTCGAGTTCGGTTCGCCGAACCGGGGTCCCGTTCGAGTTCGGTTCGTCGAACGTTCGACGAACCAAACTCGAACCTATAGGCTATAATGGGAGGCAATCACAAACACATAAAAATGCATTATAAATGTACACAAACAGTTAATAAACATTGCCATAACACTTACCGGTCCCCGCGATCCCTTCTGCACTCTGTCTCCTGCCGCTATTCCATCCGATGATTGCTGAATGCTCCCGGTGACCGGCACTGCAGCAGTGAAGCAGGACCTATCGTGATGTCAAAATAGCCATGTGACCAGTCACGTGGCTATTATCTCATTGGCTACAGACTGGTCACATGACTATGACGCGTCATGTAGGACCTGCGAGTGCATCTCTCCGGTACACGGTGCACATATGTGTATCGCCGTGTACCGGCGACATGCTCTAGCACACGGTCGACTCCCCATTCCGTTAGGGACCGGCTGACACAGCCGGTCATTAACGGAGGTTGCCATAGCAACGCAGTTAGCGGTGACGTCACCGCTAACCGCGGCTCCGAGAGCACCGTTGCTATGGTAACGCGTCTATCAGCGTTACCGCTAGCAGCACTGATCACTCACGGAGTGAAGGCTGCACGCTGCTTCCCGATTGTAGTGAGGATTGTAGTGAGGATGGAGGTTCCTCAGCCCCAAGTGATGAGCTGGGTAAACTCATCCTCACTACAATCGTCACTACTACTACACTAGTGAGGATTGTAGGGAGGATGGAGGTTCCTCAGCCCCAAGTGATGAGCTGGGTAAACTCATCCTCACTACAATCGTCACTACTACTACACTAGTGAGGATTGTAGTGAGGATGGAGGTTCCTCAGCCCCAAGTGATGAGCTGGGTAAACTCATCCTCACTACAATCGTCACTACTACTACACTAGTGAGGATTGTAGTGAGGATGGAGGTTCCCCAGCCCCAAGTGATGAGCTGGGTAAACTCATCCTCACTACAATCGTCACTACTACTACACTAGTGAGGATTGTAGTGAGGATGGAGGTTCCCCAGCCCCAAGTGATGAGCTGGGTAAACTCATCCTCACTACAATCGTCACTACTACTACACTAGTGAGGATTGTAGTGAGGATGAGGTTCCTCAGCCCCAAGTGATGAGCTGGGTAAACTCATCCTCACTACAATCGTCACTACTACTACACTAGTGAGGATTGTAGTGAGGATGGAGGTTCCCCAGCCCCAAGTGATGGGCTGGGTAAACTCATCCTCACTACAATCGTCACTACTACTACACTAGAAAGAAAGAAGACAGAAGAGCAGGATCGTGGAGGGCTGACAGGGGGTAACAAAGATGGAGTCTCTAATGTGTCTGTGTATTTATTTCTATTAAAGTATTTTTTCTCTGTGTGGTGTTTTTTTTTAACCCTTTATTGGAGATTCTTAATGGCCGGGTCAAACGTGCCTGACATTAAGAATCTCTGGCTTAATACTGGCTAGTAAAACAAAGCCAGTATTAACTCATGATTACCCAACAAGCCACCCGGCTCCAGGGCTGTTGGAAGAGTTGGATACAGCGCCAGATGATGGCGCTTCTATGAGAGCGCCATTTTCTGGGACGGCTGCGGACTGAAATTCGCAGCAGAGGCGCCCAGAAACCTCGGGCTAACCTGTGCTGCGGATTCCAATCCCCAGCTGCCTAGTTGTACCTGGCTGGACACAAAAATGGGGCAAAGCCCACGTCATTTGTTTTTTAATTATTTCATGAAATAAGTGAAATAATTAAAAAAAATGGGCTTCCCTATATTTTTGGTTCCCAGCCGGGTACAAATAGGCAACTGGGGGTTGGAGGCAGCCCGTGGCTGCCTGCTGTACCTGGCTAGCATACAAAAATATGGCGAAGCCCATGTCAATTTTTTGGTGGGCAAAAAAATTCTGCATACAGTCCTAGATGGAGTATGCTGAGCCTTGTAGTTCTGCAGCTGCTGTCTGCTCTTCTTCATACAGACAGACAGCAGCTGCAGAACTACAAGGCTCAGCATACTCCATCCAGGACTGTATGCAGAAGTTTTTTGCCCCCTGAAAAAATTATGTGGGCTTCGCCATATTTTTGTATGCTAGCCAGGTACAGCAGGCAGGTACGGCTGCCCCCAACCCCCAATTGCCTATTTGTACCCGGCTGGGAACCAAAAATAAAGGGAAGCCCTTTTTTTATTATTTCATGAATTTCATGAAATAATTAGAAAACAAATGACGTAGGCTTCGCCCCATTTTTGTGTCCAGCCAGGTACAACTAGGCAGCTGGGGATTGGAATCCGCAGCACAGGTTGGCCTGAGCTTTCTGGGCCCCACTGCTGCGAATTGCAGTCTGCAGCCGCCTCAGAAAATGGCATTTTCATAGAAGCGCCATCTTCTGGCGCTGTATCCAACTCTTCCAGCACCTGCCTGCTATACCTGGCTAGCATACAAAAATATGGCGAAGCTCACGTCCTTTTTTTGTAGTTTTTTGGCAAAAAAAATAAAAAATGCTTCCCTGGATTTTCCATTGCCAGTGAAGGTAACACCAAGCAGTGGGAGTTAGCAGCCAGTAGCTGCTTGGATTACCCTTACCTAGCAATACAAAAAATGCAGCGGGAGGCCATATATATTTTTTTTAATTATTTATTTAAATAACTAAAAACAAAATGGGCTTCCCTGTATTTTGATTGCTGGACATCACAGTGCTGTAAAAATAAATCTTTAAAAAAATGACGTAGCGGTCTGCGGTATTTTTGATTCTCAGCACAGATAAAGCAGACAGCTATGGGTTGCCACCCCAGTCTGCCTGCCGTTACCTTGGTTGGCAATCAAAATACAGGGAAGCCCATTAATTTTTTCTATTTAAAAAATAGTTAAAAAAAAAATGACGTTGGGTCCCCCCATTTTTGATAGCCAGCTAGGGTAAAGCAGACGGCTGTAGCCTGAAAACCACAGCTGGCAGCTTTACTGTGGTTGGGGATCCAATGTGGAGGTCCCCTCAGGCTCTTTTTTATAATTATTTTATAAATATTAATAATTACACAATAAAAGTAGGGTCCCCCCCAAATTGGATCACCAGCCAAGGTAAAGCGGACAGCTGTGGTCTGGTATTCTCAGGGTGGGAAGGTCCATAGTTATTGGGCCTTCACAGCCTAAAAATAGCAGGCCGCAGGCACCCCAGACGTGGCGCATCCACTAGATGCGCCAATCCTGGCGCTTCACCCCAGCTCATCCCGTGCCCTGGTGCAGTGGCAAACGGGGTAATAAATCGGGTTGATACTAGCTGTAAAGTCACCTGAGATCAAGCCCAGCAGTTTGTGATGTCATGGCGTCTATTAGATACCCAACATCATAAACTGTCAGTACTAACAAAAAAAAAAAAATCGACAAAAGAAATTTATTTGAAAAAACAGTCCCCAAAACATTTCCTATTTCACCAATTTATTGTAAGAAAAAAAATAAAGGGGTCCCACGACGACACTGGACCGTCTAGAATATGGGGGGGAGACACTCAGGGAACGTATCCCCCATTTTCTAGGAGTGCGGACCCTTCATGTGAGGAGTGTGGGTGCAATGAATCTGCACTCACTCTCCCCGGGTCCACAGCAGCAGAGTCCATGTCGTAATGGTTGCTACCAAAGCTGCAATGCCCTGCTCATGAGCTAAGGGCATGCCTAATCAGGAGAACTACTGTAGAGGAAGCTCTGCTCACTAGTATATAGGTGCTCAGAGGTAATAATAGATAAAATTAGTGAGTAGCCTCGGCACTCTAAATCTCCCAGACTAAGTCAGTAAGTCACAACGGATAGTAATGCAAAATCACTCTTTATTGGTCCGTATTAAGAAAAAAAAAATTTTCATAAGCATATATGTTTTTGTCCAAAACAAGTTACAAATGACGTTTCGGCCTGAGCCTTCGTCAGATTGGACTTATCTGCATGTAATCCTGAAAAATAACAATAATCAGTATCACATAAGAGTGAGAGAACAATAACATAAACTCGAACAATGTAGAGGTACAATTGGGATGCAGCAAAAAAATTGCAACACAGCAAGAAATGAAACACATGATACAAATGTCATAATACAGTACAAGGACAATATAGTAATGACAAATATGGGGTCAGAGTAGGCTTAGACAGCTCTAGTACGAAAGAGATGTCAATCATAAAGTAACATGTGCAGTAGGTGTAGAGCTACAGTATGCATGGCAGAGCTAATGGGTAGACCGACCATAGAAAAAGAACGGAGAAAAAGTGGAGAAAAAGTGGAGAAAAAATGGATAAAAAGTGGAGAAAAAGTGAAGAAAAAGTGGAGAAAAAGTGGAGAAAAAGTGGAGAAAAAAATGGAGAAAAAATGGAGAAAAAGTGGAGAAAAAGTGGAGAAGTGAAGAAGTGGAGAAGAAGTGGAGAAAAAGTGGAGAAAAAGTGGAGCACCCTTTGGTGCCTTTCATGTGGCACTAAGGGGTGCTTAGCTTTGGAGTTAGCCAAAAAAATGAAAAAAAAAATGACGTAGGGTTCCCCCTAGTTTTGTAGCCAGCTAGGGTAAAGCAGACGGCTGCAGCCTGCAGGCCACAGCTGGCAACCTCACCTTGGCTGGTAATCCAAAACTGAGGGCACCCCACGCTGTTATTTTAAATTAAATAAATAATTAAAAAAAAACCACGTAGGGGTCCCCCAAAATTGGATTACCAGCCAAGGTAAAGCAGACAGCTGGGGCCTGATATTCTCAGACTAGGGAGGTCCATGGTTATTGGACTTTCCCCAGCCTAAAAATAGCAGGCCGCAGCCGCCCCAGAAGTGGCGCATCCATTAGATGCGCCAATCCTGGTGCTTCGCCCCAGCTCATCCCGCGCCCTGGTGCGGTGGCAAACGGGGTAATATATGGGGTTAATACCAGATGTGTAATGTCACCTGGCATTAAGCCCTGGGGTTGGTGAGGTCAGGCGTCTATCAGATACCCGACATCACCAACCCAGTCAGTAATAAAAAAAATAGACGACAAACACATTTTTATTTGAAAAAACACTCCCCAAAACATTCCCTCTTTAACCAATTTATTAGAATGAAAAACAAATCCAGGTCTGGTGTAATCCAAGGGGTTGCCATGACGATCCACACTGTCCCAGTCAATGAAGAGCAGGATGTTCCCCATTGGCTGGGAGAGCAGTGCAGTGACCTGAGCTAACATCAATGGGTCAGCCCAGGTCACTGCAGGGCATGACAAGTGCTGCTGTCAGCGAGGTACATTACCTGCGCTGATCTCCAGCACACTGACAGCCCCTGTCACTGAGTTCAATGACCGCCGCCTTCACAGCCAAGAATCGCGAGAGGCCCGTGACGTCACCTCTAGTCAGTCTCGGGTCGGAAGCGAGAGAAGGTGATGTGACAAGCGGCGGCCATGGAGGACAGTGACAGCGCTGAGGTCGGGATGGCGGGACTTCATCACCGCAGGCAGGGCCGGCTCCAGGTTTTTGTGGGCCCCGGGCGGAAGAGTCCCAGTGGGCCCCATAAACACGCAGACACACACACATACACAGATACATACACGTACATATACATATTTAAAGACAAACTCACAAAAATACATATAAACAGACAAATCTATACAGTCATATACACTGACATACATAGATACACATCATACATGCATACATACAGAGACACACACTGCTATGCTGCATACATACATACAGACACACACATACTGCTCTGCATGCATACATACATATAGACAGACACACACACACTGCTCTGCTACATACATACATATAGACAGACACACACATACTGCTGTGCTGCATACATACATACAGACACACACACACACACTGCTCTGCTGCATACATACATACAGACAGACACGCATACTGCTCTGCTGCATACATACATGCATACATACATACAGACAGACACGCATACTGCTCTTCTGCATACATACATACATACAGACAGACACGCATACTGCTCTGCATGCATACATACAGACACGCATACTGCTCTGCTGCATACATACATGCATACATACAGACACGCATACTGCTCTGCTGCATACATACATGCATACATACAGACAGACACACATACTGCTCTGCTGCATATATACATACATACATACAGACACGTATACTGCTCTGCTGCATACATACATGCATACATACAGACACGCATACTGCTCTGCTGCATACATACATACAGACAGACACGCATATTGCTCTGCTGCATATATATACATACAGACACACATACTACTCTGCTACATATATACATACATACAGACACGTATACTGCTCTGCTGCATACATACATACATACAGACAGACACGCATATTGCTCTGCTGCATACATACATACATACATACAGACACGTATACTGCTCTGCTGCATACATACATACATACATACAGACACGTATACTGCTCTGCTGCATAAATACATACATACAGACAGACACGCATATTGCTCTGCTGCATATATATATACATACAGACACACATACTACTCTGCTACATATATACATACATACAGACACGCATACTGCTCTGCTGCATATATACATACATACAGACACGTATACTGCTCTGCTGCATACATACATGCATACATACAGACACGCATACTGCTCTGCTGCATAAATACATGCATACATACAGACACGCATACTGCTCTGCTGCATACATACATACAGACAGACACGCATATTGCTCTGCTGCATATATATATACATTCAGACACACATACTACTCTGCTACATATATACATACATACAGACACGTATACTGCTCTGCTGCATACATACATACATACAGACAGACACGCATATTGCTCTGCTGCATATATATATACATACATACACGCATACTACTCTGCTACATATATACATACATACATACAGACACGCATACTGCTCTGCTGCATATATACATACATACACGCATACTGCTCTGCTGCATATATACATACATACATACATACAGACACGCATACTGCTCTGCTGCATATATACATACATACATACAGACACATATACTGCTCTGCTGCATATATACATACATACAAACAGACACGTATACTGCTCTGCTGCATACATACATGCATACATACAGACACGTATACTGCTCTGCTGCATACATACATGCATACATACAGACAGACACGCATATTGCTCTGCTGCATACATACATACATACATACAGACACGCATACTGCTCTGCTTCATATATACATACATACACGCATACTGCTCTGCTGCATATATACATACATACAGACACGCATACTGCTCTGCTGTATATATACATACATACATACAGACACGCATACTGCTCTGCTGCATATATACATACATACATACACGTATACTGCTCTGCTGCATACATACATGCATACATACAGACAGACACGCATATTGCTCTGCTGCATATATATATATATATACATACAGACACGCATACTACTCTGCTACATATATACATACATACAGACACGTATACTGCTCTGCTGCATACATACATGCATACATACAGACAGACACGCATATTGCTCTGCTGCATATATATATACATACATACAGACACGCATACTACTCTGCTACATATATACATACATACATACAGACACGCATACTGCTCTGCTGCATATATACATACATACAGACACGCATACTGCTCTGCTGCATACATACATGCATACATACAGACACGCATACTACTCTGCTACATATATACATACATACAGACACGCATACTGCTCTGCTGCATATATACATACATACAGACACGCATACTGCTCTGCTGCATATATACATACATACAGACACGCATACTGCTCTGCTGCATACATACATGCATACATACAGACACGCATACTACTCTGCTACATATATACATACATACAGACACGCATACTGCTCTGCTGCATATATACATACATACAGACATGCATACTGCTCTGCTGCATATATACATACATACATACAGACACGCATACTGCTCTGCTGCATACATACATGCATACATACAGACAGACACGCATATTGCTCTGCTGCATATATATATATATACATACAGACACGCATACTACTCTGCTACATATATACATACATACAGACACGTATACTGCTCTGCTGCATACATACATGCATACATACAGACAGACACGCATATTGCTCTGCTGCATATATATATACATACATACAGACACGCATACTACTCTGCTACATATATACATACATACATACAGACACGCATACTGCTCTGCTGCATATATATATATACATACATACAGACACGCATACTGCTCTGCTGCATATATACATACATACAGACACGCATACTACTCTGCTACATATATACATACATACATACAGACACGCATACTACTCTGCTACATATATACATACATACAGACACGCATACTGCTCTGCTGTATATATACATACATACAGACACGCATACTGCTCTGCTGCATATATACATACATACAGACACGCATACTGCTCTGCTGCATATATACATACATACATACAGACACGCATACTGCTCTGCTGCATATATGCATATATACATACATACAGACACGCATACTGCTCTGCTGCATATATACATACATACATACATACAGACACGCATACTGCTCTGCTGCATATATGCATATATACATACATACAGACACGCATACTGCTCTGCTGCATATATACATACATACAGACACGCATACTGCTCTGCTGCATACATACATACAGACACGCATACTGCTCTGCTGCATATATACATACATACATACAGACACGGATACTGCTCTGCTGCATATATACATACATACAGACACGCATACTGCTCTGCTGCATATATACATACATACATACAGACACGCATACTGCTCTGCTGCATATATACATACATACAGACACGCATACTGCTCTGCTGCATATATACATACATACATACAGACACGCATACTGCTTTGCTGCATATATACATACATACATACAGACACGCATACTGCTCTGCTGCATATATACATACATACATACAGACACGCATACTGCTCTGCTGCATATATACATACATACAGACACGCATACTGCTCTGCTGCATATATACATACATACATACAGACACGCATACTGCTCTGCTGCATATATACATACATACAGACACGCATACTGCTCTGCTGCATATATACATACATACATACAGACACGCATACTGCTCTGCTGCATATATACATACATACAGACACACATACTGCTCTGCTGCATATATACATACATACATACAGACACGCATACTGCTCTGCTGCATATATACATACATACAGACACGCATACTGCTCTGCTGCATATATACATACATACATACAGACACGCATACTGCTCTGCTGCATATATACATACATATAGACACGCATACTGCTCTGCTGCATACATACAAACACACACCTTGCTCTGCGGGGCCCACACACGCGGCTCCGGGGGCCACACACACGGCTCTGCGGGGCCCACACACGCACGGGGGGACAGGGAGGGGCGGGGAGGGAGTGATGTCCCACATACTGATCAGGTCACGGTGCAGATGGGGCCCACACAGCGCCGGAGGGAAGCGATTTGCTGGGGGTCGCTGGCTGGCACTGTGACTCCTTCATCTGTGCGACCGAGCAGGACGCCGGGCGGTAGCTCCGCCCACAGATGATGCTCAATGCAGGAGAACACAGTGAGCCTTAAAGGGCCGGCAGCCACAGTTTCCAGTGCCAAGGACTGCTGCCCCCGGGCCGACCGCAGGTAAGCCGAGCGGGACCATGTGTGTGTGTGTGTGTGTGTGTGTGTACGTGTGTACATGCTGCGGGCAGGAGGGGGCGGAGTGAGCTGAGCGGGGAAGTGTGGGCTTCCTGCACGTAACTAGGATAAACATCGGGTTACTAACCAAAGCGTTTTGCTTGGATACCCGATGTTTATCTTGGTTACCAGCTTCTGGCAGGCTGCCAGCGATGGCTCCTGCACACTGTAGCTGTAAAAAGCCCTGCTTTTTGCTGCTAGAACCGTTCTCGAACGTTTCTAGAACTATCGAGCTTTTGCAAAAAGCTCGAGTTCTAGTTCGATCTCGAACAGACCCCAAAATCACTCGAGCCTAGAACTGGAGAACCTCGAACCTCGAACCGCGCTCAACTCTACTCTTGGCTGCTACAAAAAGTATTTGCAAGCTGTGACACTTGCCAAAGAGGCTGCTACTAGGTATTAATAATGCAGGGTGTCCAAACTTTTGTATCTGCCCATTTTCCTTGTTTGTTAATTTAAAAATGTAAAAGATGAAAATATTTTTTTATTGCCTAAAATACAAAGGAAATGTGTCATCTTTAACTTTATGCCTTTTAGAGATAATTTCATCTTCAACTTGCCTAACTGTTTACAATAGCAGTAATTTTGACCAGGGGTGCCCAAACTTTTACATGTCATTGTATAGCAAGTACTGTGTCCAGGTAAATGCTATTGAAACATTTTCAGATGGACAATTCCGTACACTGCCCAGATACATCATAAATATTTATCATTATTATTACCCCACAAAATGTATAGAAAATATTACATACCGGTAAATCACTTTATTGATTAGATGCAATGAAAATGACTAATTAAAAAACGTGATACACAAGGGACAAGATAAAAAATATAAAAAAGAAGAGCGGAGGATGGATGTGCCATAATTAAATGTAGATTGGACGATACATCAGTAATAGCATAAAGGAAAGTGCATTGTACGTACTGTAAATATTGATAACAATACATAGTATATAAAAGATAAATGAATATGAACTGTAATATATAAGGGGCTGCTGATAAGTCTTTGGCTTTACTCAGAGAGAAACGAGAGAGGGTGATGAAACTTTCCATTTATTCCACATACTCTCCACTGATGTCAGCACACTTCTTACATCGGTATTCCAAGTTCTGTAAGCCTATCAAAAAGAAGGATTTCGGTTGTGCCTCAAACCAGGCATCTATAGCAGTCACGGCATCAGAAATGGTGTGAAATTTGGTACACTTGAGGTGTTTCTTCAGGTCTGGAAACAGATGATTGTTGGAGGGAGCTAGATCTGGTGAATAAGGTGGGTGGTCGCCCAGCTTTTGCCGTGGTCGCTTGTGCAGTGTGAGCGAAGGCATTGTCTTGCAGGAACAAGATTCCTTTGGACAGCTTGCCGTGCCTTTTAACCTTCAGAGCTGCCTTCAATTGGTCCAAAAGTTCAATGTAATACCTTCCATTGATGGGGGAACCCTTTTGAAGGTAGTCCACTAGCAGCACACCCTCCTTATCCCAGAACACAGACGTCATCATCTTAGTGGCTGATTTTTGCACCCTGAACTTCTTTGGATTTGGATAACCACTGTGCCCCCCACTCTTTTGACTGCTCCTTATTTTCAGGGTCATACAAATAAATCTAGGTCTCATCCATAGTGACCAGTCGATCCAGGAAGTTCTTATCAGTCCAGAAACGCTGACAAATGGACAGGGAAGTTTTCACTCGCTGCTTCTCTGATCTGTTGTCAAACATTTGGGGACCCACTTTGCAGAAGCTTCCTCATGTCCAATTGTTCATGGATAATGACACAAACACATTCACGGCAAATCCCCATCATGTCTGCTATTCATAGGGATTATTATTAATTAATCTGATATGAAATTTGTCAATTCTCTAATGGGTATCTGTCACGTAGTGACTACCGGGGTCCTGCCAGGTAAAAGGGGACTCCTGGTGACTGCCACAACACACAGGGTAAACCAGGAACAGATACAATGATGGGCTCTGGCACTAAGGAGAGAGAAGCGTGATCATCTCCTAGCACTCACCTGAGGCTGTTCCCTGCACTTCGTAATGTCCCTAGATGCGTCTTTCCACCCGTGGCTGATCACATACCTAGGCCCTCTCTGGCCCTGAACTTCGCCCTGACTAGTGCAGGTCAGTGAGATACTAAAATTGTTACTGACATAAGACAACACGAGGTAGGAAAGACAAACTACAGAATGTAATGCAAGTCACTATAGTACAGGCAGAAGAGTCATTAGGCAAGCCGGAGTCTGGTAACAGGAGGACATATATGGATACAGGGAGTATACAGAAGCGTAGTCAGGTCACAATATGAGGGTCAGAATTCCAGGAGGGCATGTAATAGATTCAGGGAGAAAACTGAGATGTGGTCAGGTAATGGTCCGAGGTCAAATCCAGCAGGTCACAACAAGAACATGGAGCGAGCAGAGAGGAGTCAAACAATGGTCCGGGGTCAAGAAACAAAGATCAGAACACATGCAGAAACACAGGCCAACAGCAGAACTATAGCACCGGAATGTATGACTGGCAAGGTTCTGCTGGAGCATGCTCAGTAAAAAAGCAGAGCAATTACCAGGAAGATGGAACACCTGAATAATCAGCACCTCCCAGAACCTGCATGCAATTCTACACTGTCAATTAACCTGCCAGCTCAGTAGCTTGGGAAAACATAGCAGAGCATCTCTTAGTGTGCAAGATGCCCTGCACAGGGGAATCATGTCACTGCCAGCTCAGTAGTCCAGTCAAGCATAGCAGAGCATTTCCTAGTGTGCAAGATGCACTGCACAGAGGAATTATGACACACAGCAAATAAAACTCTGGCAGGAACTTCTCAACTGCAACGTAAGCGACACCTTAACTTCCTCCACAGACTGGTTCCTTCCAAGTGGACAGCATAGGTGTGAGCTATAGCCGACACAGGGAGAAATGAGGAGCAGATGTTTATAACAAAGGGAGTGGCTGTAGCTGGGCATAGAACTACCTGTTAGATCACTGCAGGATAGAAATGACCCTACGCTGAGATCACAACATCATGTGAGAAAATGAAGGGAAATACAGTGTGCTGTCTTCTATATAGTAACCAATATTATTTTATCTATTTTATTGTAATAGCATTGAAATTACACAGGAAACCCGTTTTTGACTCTGAACCTGACGAAGGCTCCTGTCGTCCGCAACCCAAAACCGGTTTGCTGTGTAATTTTAATACTGCTACAATAAATTAATTAATATATTGGGTTCCACGCAGCAGGCAGCGCACTGTGTATGCCATTTTTTTCTCACATAAATCACATTTTTTTGCTGGACACTGAAAACAAACACAATAAACACTTTTGTTTCTGTGATGTTTTTGCGCTCTCTTAAAATAGAATGAACCCCCCCCCCATCCTGCGTGAATTACTGTGAATAATACAATATAGGAGCATACGCTATATTTGGAAATAGCAGCCAAGGGCACAATGGTTTTGGAAGAAGGTTCTGCTGCTGCCTATTTGTCATATGATTTAACTCATACTATAGGACTGAAAGTAGATTAGTGGTATAATGTCTCAGGCTCTGTACGAGCATAATTGCTTGCTGTAGGCAATGATGTACCAGTATAATAGTATACTACATTCATTTTCATGGTGTGGAAAGGTGAAGTGTGGGGCTCAGCAGAAAGTACAATATTTAATTCCCCTCACAACATTCATTAAAAAAAACATGGGTGAACTAAACGCGAATGACCTTATTTTCAGACTATAAGACTCACTTCCCACCCAAAAAAAAAAAATTTGGTAGGGAAGTGGGGGTGAAGTATAAAAATGGCTCACTGTGGGGGGTTCGGTGGAGCTGGATCACAGGAGGCAGGAGCAGGTAAGGTGGCAGTGGCAGGAGTGGGGAAATCACATGTGTCCACTATTAAAGAGAATGAATATTCACTGCTCCCCACAACCATAATCCCACCTACCATATATACTAGGATGAGGGACATATATACCAGGATGGGCCCAGGATGGGGATCATATACACCAGGAGGTGGTACATATATACAAGAATCGGGGACATCGGGTGTAACAACAAGGAGGCCGCAGGATCTGTGGTGACACAGTCCTGTGTGTGATCACATGGTTTTGGATGATCGTTTTCCAGCAGCAGAGTTTGAGAGAGGACAACAGAAATATCTCCACGTCCAATCAACCCAACACTAGGGTTGTGCAGAGCTGCACAACCCGTTAAGGTGAGCAGCGGATTTTAATCCTTTAGCATCAATTGCTTCATAGGTACTCCTCATTGCGCTCCCTTTTTGTTTTTTCTTTTTCATGTCATATATACCAGGATGGGGACATATATACCAGGATGGGGACATATATACCAGGATGGGTATTATATATACCAGGATGGGGATCATACACACCAGAATGGGCCCAGGATGGGGATTATATATACCAGGATAGGCCCAGGATGGGATACATATATTCCAGGATGGGGAACATATACACCAGGATGGGGACATATATACCAGGAAGGGGTCCAGGATGGGGGACATTAGTACAGAATTGGAGGACAATTCCCCCATAACACTGTCAGTAGCAGCTCCCTCCAGGATGGGGAACATATACACCAGGATGGGAACATATATTACAGGATGGGGATCATATATACCAGGATGGGCCCAGGATAGGATACATATATACATGGATAGGGATAATATATACCAGGATGGGAAACATATTCACCAGGATTGGGGATATATACAGTATATACCAGGATGAGAACAGGATGGGGACATATATGCCAGGATAGGCCACATATACACCAGGATGGGGACATATATACCAGGAAGGGGTCCAGGATGGGGGACATTAGTACAAAATTGGGGGACAATTCCCCCATAACAGTGTCAGCAGCAGATCCCTCCTTAACAGTGTGTCATTATCAAATGTTTTCCTTAAAAATGTTTTCCCTATTTTCCTCATGTAGAACCTAGGTGTGTCATATGGTCTGGTGCATCTTATAGTCTGAAAAATAAGTTTTTTTTGTTATTTTGGACTAAATATAACAGAAGATAGGTCACTGATTTGTTTCATAGTATATCTATCCAATTCTTTGTTAGCAAACTTCTAATATTAAGATTCTCTTCCCTAAAGCCACCACTAGGTGGAGCACAAGAGATAACCACATACAGTTGTCATTGAAGGCACTTGTGAATATAGAAAACATTTATATTATCAATTGTGGAGGCTGCAGGCAGTTTATAAATGTCTTTTGTATTTCTTTCATTACCCGACTTAATGCTTTACACTATTTATTTATCCCCACCCCCTGGAAGTGCAATTGAATGCTGGATCTCCATCTTATGACAGAGCATCTGAGCATAAAGCACAGTAGAACTGAGCAACCTGAGAGTCCAGACGCAATAAAGGGAATCTGTCACCAGATTTCTGATACCTAATCTGAGAGCAGCTTACCATGGGGGCAGAGACCCTGATTCCAGTGATGTATCACTTACTAAGCTGCTTGCTGCAATTTTGATAAAATCTGTGGCAGGTCTACCTGTTTTTTGAATGCTGAGCTCAGTATAACAACACCCACATCACTGATTGGCATGTTTCTGAGTACACTGTGCATAGGCAGAAAGTCGACAATCAGTGGTGGAGGTGTTTTGAAGTACATGGTAGTAGGTGTACCTGTTCCCTGATTTCATTAAAACTACACTAGGCAGGCCAGTAAGTGACACATAACTGGAATCAGGGTCTCTGACCATACATTTTGCTGCTTTCAGATTCAGTAGCAAAACCTGTAATAAGTTTCCTCCCTTGGGATAATCCTATACCTTTCAGAGTGGGGAAAAATCAGGAGGACTCATCACAGATACTATGAGAAAAGCAGGTCATTGATTTTTTTTAAATATTCTCATATCGCTGATCATTTGGTGTTTGAGCTTCCGAACCCACATCAATTAACGTATATGGGTCCTCATATAGAGGGAGGATTGCTTAGATAGGACATGGTTAAAAATTCTATATTGTTGCATCCCTACCTGGACTTGCTCCAGTAGCATCTGCTTCTCTCACCCACCAGGTGTCATTGTATTCATTCTGCACGTGGCACTTGTGATTGAGAAGGCATCATGGCCAATAGTGGCAGAGGCACTATTCAGCAACAGATACTAGTTTGGTTGGGACCTGTTGTGCCACTTAGTCATGTAGAATGGGTAATCAATTCCCTACTATGGGCAATGTGCCAGCACCACACTCTGCTTAAACTACCAGCATACTGCTCGGACTTGCCAGTTATTGTTTGGTTTTCTCCTTGCTCTCTGGTTTTACTCCTTATGCTCAGACCTTAATACTGATCAGGCTTGTTACCTGACCAAATTTGTTTTGTTATTATAGTAACAAATTCCATAATTTCCGTTGGGATAAATAAAGTGTAACTGTCACAGTTCCGCTTTGTGGAGCATTTTGCATTTGAAAATGCTCTGCTATGTGTCTTGTGCACTGGCTGACAGGTTGTTTTCAGCACTAGGGTCCATGCTGCTTTTGGGAGGAGCCTTCACAGATGCGCCTCGTTCCTGGTGATTGTTCTGTTTCTTTACTGCACTTGCTCTGTCTGAACTTCGCCAGTCCTACATGTTTGCTCAGTGTGCTGTTGTCTGGTGTAAGTGTTCTGATCTTGGCTTCTGACCTCGGGCCTCTTCCTGACCATGTCTCTGTATGCTCCATGAACCTTATACTTTACTACACGGCTTCTGACCTCGGACCTCTTCCTGACCACATCTCTGTCTGCTCCTTGCACCTTATACGTTACCTTCTGGCTTCTGACCTCAGACCTCTTCCTGACCACGTCTCTGCTCCCTGAACCTTATGCATTACCTCCTGGCTTCTGACCTTGGACCTCTTCCTGACCACATCTCTGTATGCTCCCTGAACCTTATATGTTCCTGGCTTATGATCCCGACTTGTATGACTACCCTTTTCTTCATACTGCTCGTAGTATCTAGCATTACAGTATCGTATTATCCCTTATCCCTTCTGTCTCCAACCCTAACAAGTCTGATTTTACTTTAAAAGGACTATGTCAGCAGATTTCTGCAATGGAACCTAAAGACAGCAGGCTTCAAGTGTTAAAACAGAGAATTCAGCCCTGTGCCTGTTATCTCAAGGCCTTTTTTTGTTTACCTGTAATGTTAGTTTAAGCCTCTTATCTTTATCATTAGTGGGTCTCAGCAGAATGTGAGTAAAGCTGGTGTCACACATAATGACAACGACAACAACGTCGCTGCAACGTCACCATATTCTGTGACGTAGCAGCGACCATAGATGATCGTTAGTAAGCTGTCAAACATGTTATATAAAGCAGCGACGGAGCAGCGATCATAGCGACGTCGACGGTCGTTGTGTGGTTTCAGACGTAGCGTAGCGTCGCTGCTGTGGTGTCAAACACAAGGATTATCAGCTTATCAGCATGGCGCAGCGGGATAGCAGCGATCAAAAAATGACCTGGAGCATTCAGGAGCGAGCAACGATTTCGCAGCAGGGGTCTGATCGTTGTTATGTGTCACACACAGCGACGTCGCTGTTGAGGTCGCTGCAACGTCACAGAATATGGTGACGTTGCAGCGACGTCGTTGTCGTTGTCGTTATGTGTGACACCAGCTTTATAGTCCGACTCTGCCTCCCTCTGTGATTAGAAGCTTCTGTTTATGGAGATGTGCACCAAAAGCCTGTTGTCGGCGGGGGCAGCTCTCAGAGTTCTGCTACATACAAAATCTAAAATCTTCCACAGTGTTAGAATGGCTGCAGCCACTAATCAAAGTGATACATTATTGAACTCAGGGCCTCTTTGCCTACATATACTGCTTTCAGATGAGGTAGCAAAAACCTGCTGACAGATTCCTTTTAACTGATGACACTTTATGTCATGGTTCCATCTCCTCGTCCACATGGCTAGGGGGCAGAGCCTTCTACCAGGCCTCACTTCCAGAGGTTCGATGCTTTAAATACTGTCATCTCTGGTGAACCAGCGCAGGCTATAAGCTTAGCTCTGCTTTGCCTGTGAGTGCTGGTCCCTGTAAGTGTGATCCTGATCTATCCCCTCTCTGTGCCCTTGATCTCTGTCTGTGTTCCGTCCCCTAGTCGTTCTGCCATTCCTCTGTCCCACCTCCTTCCTTCCCCCAATAGCCCTGGTTGTTCCCCCCTCTCCTACCTCCCCACTCGGTTGCTTCCTCTGGTACTGACATCGACCCTGCCTCTGCTCATTCCTCCAGCCTTCCTTCTCCCTGTACTGTGTATGACCCGGCCTGCCTGACCATCCCCCTCTTCTGCTTTCCGGCTGATGATGGCAGACACTGCACCAGCACACACTGGCTTATTCAGCTCCATGTAGTGTATTTCCCTACAGGGCTCCAGCTCCCCCTAGTGGCAGCCTGACACTTTATCTGACCTCTGCTTATACCCTGACTGTTTGTTTATCATTTTTTTCCTTTGCCCTTTTGTTGTCTCATCTACCTCACTGTAGTCAGCAGCCACTCCGTGGACCCAACCCAGAGAGCCCCATTGTAAGTTTAAATCCTCTGGGACCTGCTAGAAGCGATGGCTGGAACCAAGGCTGTCTGCAGTAGCCTTTTTGGGTTGACAGTTCCTGACAGACATCACATATAAAGTGGACTGATTCCCTTATAATAGTCAAATAACTGTCTCTGATCTGGAATTAATGTGATCTACTATGTACCATTAATTATACAACTGCCAAACTTGTGTCCCGAATGGCGGCGCTCACTTGAGATATCACTGATAATAAAGTAACATTGTCTGAGATATCAGACATCGGTGCAATCTTCACAGCGCATGAAACTCAAGAGATGACAAAAAGTTTGAGTGTTAGTAAATTTTCCTTTGGCAGACAGACTTCGAACACTTATGAAGGCATCAAACTGATGACAATCGTTTCCTATTAACGTCAGTCTCCCACCAACACTCACTCCCGCTGTTGCCAAAAAGTCTAGAGAGACGTCAAAAGATATGACTATTTGACAGATGGAAGGAACGGAAAGTTTTGCGTTGTAGCACTCGTGGAGAAGAACAATGCCAATTATACTTAGATAACAACATGTAGACACTTTATAAAGGGCTTCTGTGGATTGTGCTTGGTATCCCGGGTCCCAGAATCACTATTTACTGCTGTACGATAAGGTTCTGTATATAAACAATTTGGAATTGGTTGGCGTCTATGATGTGGCTCAAACTCTGGAAAACAAAATTTTTGAGGATAAATGAGTTGCTCATGTTCCGACGATAACAGTGGCAAACATAATATAGTAACTTTGCAAGCAATCTGACCTATTTTCAACCCCTTTTAGATGGGGTAGGACAAGCAAATAAACTTTGTGATATATTTTATCAAAGAAATATGCTTCTTTCTCCACTAATGAGCCATTTCTCCCTGATTCTTGAAATCTTCATTTACTCTGAAAAATTGTCACGGTCAAGGCTCTGTCATGGCCGTGTCTCATTCCTGTCTGGGACTCCACATATAAATGTTGTTTCGTTTTTCTTGGTGTTTAAACAGTTAATGTCAGTTTTGCTGCTAGCAGTTTCCCAGCAGTGCATGTTGGGTGCAGCTGCTCTGTAGCCACATTCTTTTGTGTTTAAGTAGTAGGGTTTCCCAGCAATCTTTGCTGATTATACAAAACCGTTTGTATTCTGGCCCCCTTGGTGGAAGGAGTTGTTGTAGATTTGTCCTGAAGTCGTATCTTCTCTATTTTGGTTGTTATTCGCCTGTTTGTCTCACCTACCCTTGTGTTGTGATAGTGCAGTGGTGGGTCTAGTGAGCCTTACATTCCTCTCTCTGTCTCCTCTGTAGAGTGTAAGCTCTTATGATCAGTGGGGTCCTGTCTCTGTCCTCTGTAGAGTTCAAGCTTTTATGGTCGATGAGGTCCTGTCTCTCTTTCTCTCTCTCCTATAGAGTGTAAGTTCTAATGGTCAGCAGTGTCCTCTCTGTTCTGTAGAGTGTAAGCTCTTATGATCAGCAAGGTCCTCTCTATCTCTCTCTCTCTTTCCTGTAGAATGTAAGCTCTTCTGGTCAGTGGGGTCCTCTATCTCTCCCTCCTGTAGAGTGGAAGTTCTTATGATCAGTGGGATCCTCTCTCTCCCCTGTAGAGGGAAAGCTCTTATGGCCAGTGGGATCCTCTCTCTCCCCTGTAGAGTGCAAGCTCTTATGGTCAGCGGGGTCCTCGCCTTCCTGTAGAGTGTAATCTTTTCTGGTCAGTGGGGTCCTCTCTCTCTCTCTCTCTCCTGTAGAGTGTAAGGATTTATGGTTAGCAGGGTCCTTTCTCTCTGTCTCCTGTAGAGTGTAAGCTCTTATGGTCAGCAGGGTCCTCTCTCTTCTGTAGAGTGTAAGCTCTTAAGGTCAGCAGGGTCCTCTCTCTCTCTCTCCTGTAGAGTGTAATCTTTTATGGTCAGTGGGGTCCTCTCTCTCTCTCTCTCTCTTTCTCTCCTGTAGAGTGTAAGGTTTTATTGTTAGCAGGGTCCTTTCTCTCTATCTCCTGTAGAGTGTAAACTCTCATGGCGAGTGGGATCATCTCTCTCTGTCTCCTGTAGAATGTAAGCCCTTATGGTCAGCAGAGTCCTCTCTCTCCTGTAGAGTGTAAGCTCTTAAGGTCAGCATGGTCCTCTCTCTCTCTCTCTCTCTCCTGTAGAGTGTAATCTTTTATGGTCAGTGGGGTCCTATCTCTCTCTCTCTCTCTCTCTCTCTCTCTCCTGTAGAGTGTAAGGTTTTATTGTTAGCAGGGTCCTTTCTCTCTGTTTCCTGTAGAGTGTAAGCTCTCATGGCCAGTGGGATCATCTCTCTCTGTCTCCTGTAGAATGTAAGCTCTTATGGTCAGCAGAGTCCTCTCTCTTCTGTAGAGTGTAAGCTCTTATGGTTAGCAGGGTCCTCTCTCTCTCTTCTGTAGAGTGTAAGCTCTTAAGGTCAGCAGGGTCCTCTCTCTCTCCTGTAGAGTGTAATTAATCTTTTATGGTCAGTGGGGTCCTCTCTCTCTCTCTCTCTCTCTCTCTGTCTCCTGTAGAGTGTAAGCTCTCATGGCGAGTGGGATCATCTCTCTCTGTCTCCTGTAGAATGTAAGCTCTTATGGTCAGCAGAGTCCTCTCTCTTCTGTAGAGTGTAAGCTCTTAAGGTCAGCAGTGTCTTCTCTCTCTCTCTCTCTCCTGTAGAGTGTAATCTTTTATGGTCAGTGGGGTCCTCTCTCTCTGTCTCTCTCTCTCTCTCCTGTAGAGTGTAAGGCTTTATTGTTAGCGGGGTCCTTTCTCTCTGTCTCCTGTAGAGTGTAAGCTCTCATGGCCAGTGGGATCATCTCTCTCTGTCTCCTGTAGAATGTAAGCTCTTATGGTCAGCAGAGTCCTCTCTCTTCTGTAGAGTGTAAGCTCTTATGGTTAGCAGGGTCCTCTCTCTCTCTCTCCTGTGGAGTGTAAGCTCTTAAGGTTAGCAGGGTCCTCTCTCTCTCTCTCCTGTAGAGTTTAAGCTCTTATGGTTAGCAGGGTCCTCTCTCTCTCTCCTGTAGAGTGTAAGCTCTTATGGTTAGCAGGGTCCTCTCTCTTCTGTAGAGTGTAAGCTCTTAAGGTCAGCAGGGTCCTCTCTTTCTCTCTCCTGTAGCGTTTAAGCTTTCCACTATGGAGTTATGCAAAGTTTTGGGGGAAAATTCGATGAAGCCAGTGAATCTGAATTTTAAACAATCCGCTCATCCTTACTACTAATCAGTGGTGTCTCATTGGGTCTATCCGTCGATACACTGAATGCTGATTCTCAGTGGCAAATAGTCCACATTCTTGTCTTGGACAGAGCTCACATATAAAGCAATACCTGGTTACACTCTGGATCCTATGAAATCTTGTCCTTTTGCATTTTCTTTGCTTCTTCCCTACTGTTTATGTCATACTACCTAAGAGCAAATTTGCCAAGCTTGCAAAATAAAAAGCTAGTTAAAAAAAATATATTTGGATTCAGCAAAATGCCGCTGTATTCTTCGGTATTGGCGAGCCGCCAACTGGTCTTTGGATCCTTTAATTGCTCACAAAATTCTAAATTAGCTGGAAGAACATGTGTTTATTAAGAAGCTCCATATAGCACAATGCAGGATTTATTGGGAGAGAGCGCACACCGTCAGTAGGATTAATACCTGTCATTTTAGTCATTTATTACTTAGAGAAATCTACTAAGTCTGTGTGAAAGGAAAGATCTTAGTATCACAGTGTGAAAGAAATTCAGAAAACATAATGAACTCAATTCATCAATTTAATTCCGACATAAGGATTTTATTCATCTGTGAGCCAAGATTCATTCATTTGCAATGGAGGAAATTTATCCAGTAAGTTTTAAAAAAATAAGACAAAAAAAAAGTAATTCTTAGGGAAATTAGACTATAGATCTCAAGTTACTTTAAAGTTATTTGTGCCAGAACTATAGATTGTTTCTAAGCGGTAATATCTCTGAAACCTTAGAAGTATAAAGGCTGCTTTACACGCTGCGACATCGCTACCGATATATCGTCGAAGTCACGTCGTTAGTGACGCACATCCGGCACCGGTAGCGACATCGCAGCGTGTGACACCAAGGAGCGACGATCAACGATCGCAAAATTGTTCAAAAACGGTGATCGTTGACACGTCGCTCCTTTCCTTAATATCGTTGCTGCCACCAGTACGATGTTGTTCGTCGTTCCTGCGGCATCACACATGTGTGACACTGCAGGAACGACAAACATCTCCTTACCTGCATCCACCGGCAATGCGGAAGGAAGGAGGTGGGCGGGATATTACGTCCCGCTCATCTCCGCCCCTCCTCTGCTATTGGACGGCTGCCGTGTGACGTCGCTGTGACGCCGAACGCACCTCCCCCTTGAAGGAGGGATTGTTCGGCATCAACAGCGACGTCGCAGGGAAGGTAAGTCCGTGTGATGCTGCCGTAGCGATAATGTTCGCTACGGCAGCGACCACCACATATTGCACCAACAACGGGGCGGGTACTATTGCTCGTGACATCGCTAGCGATGTCGCAGTGTGTAAAGCACCCTTTAGACTTGGTTCCTTATGTGTCCAATGGCCTGTACCCCACACCTACACTCAACACATGGTGGGGTACACTCAACACATCCAAACAATTCTGATTGTGACTGTCACAATGTGGCACTAGACTCTACTAGTATGCAGTAAATGGAGAGGTCTTGGTCAGACAGGCCAAGACCAGGAGGCCACAACAGTACGCGAGGGGCAGACAGAGACAAGGTGGAGACACAAGCCAAAGGTCAGGGTTCCAGGAGAGTACATACAAGATAAAGGGAGCAGGCGGGGGACATAGTCAGGAGGACGTCTGATGTCAGAAGCCAGGAAGTCACAACAGAAACAGGGGAGGACAGGCAGAGACGGGTAAACAGCAGTCCGGAGTCGAGAGATCAAGATCTGAACACTGAGCACCATGGGAACCAACAGCACAACTGTAAACAGGAAGTACGACTGGCAGTGTCCTGAGCTAACACGCTCCCTAAAGAAGCAGAGCAATCACAGGGAACGAGAAGCATCTGCGAGAACACCTCCCAGGACCAGTGTGAAACCCAGTGCTGTGAAACAACCAGCAGAGCATTAATCCTGCAAAACGCTCTGCACATAGGCAACATATACTGGCTCTGCAGTAGAGCATAACAGAACAATACAGAATGTTCTGCACAACGGAATCATGACCCTCATGCTCAACTGTCCCACCATCCGCTCCTCCACACCTCTTGTTGTTACCTACCCCAATCATGCATTTTTTCTTCAGCCTGCTTCACTCTGACTACGCCTATGACATCTCTCTGCACCATACTGTCACGGCAAATGTCATGACATGACAACTTGCGCCAGCCAAGACCTAGTCAATGCCTTGAGTGACAGTGCATAATGTCAGATATATACTCATCAACGGAAGTGAAGTAGATAAAAGAGGATGCGCGCTACGAGATAGACGGCAAAAAGGTGATGGCAGGTCTGAATGACAGGACTGGTTAGCGGTTAGGTGAGTAGTACTTATTTTGTTTTTCATTTTTTATCCCTCTGTAGTTTAGCAAAATTGCAAATTACCAAACAATTAGAATTCTGGAGAATCTGAATTTGTATAAAATTCAAGGAGAATTCATTTTGCTCGTCTTTATCAAGGATATTTATCAGAAATTCTTGTCAATAACTCATGACTATGGGAGGGGGAGATTGACTGTGCCTACCATCTTCCTTTGGAGGAAACAGGATTGCAAAAATTACTTTTTCCCCTTTGTCTTTAATCAAACGTAGATGGGTGTGATGCTAGTCACTACTTACGGATACTATAGACAGAAGGGTAGTCAGGCAAGCCGGGGTCAGGAAACAGGACACAACAGGACACAGGGAGTAAGCAGAAAAGCAGTCAAGTCACAGGCCGTGGGTCAAGATTCCAGGAGAGTCCGTATTAGATTCAGGGAGCAGACAGAGACGTGGTCAGGTAACGGTCCGAGGTCAGAAGCCAGGAGATAACGACAAGAACAGGGAGCGGGCAGAGAGGAGTAAATGAACAGTCTGTGGTCAGAAAACTTAGATCAGAACACAAACACAAGCCAAGAGCACAACTGCAGAACCAGAGCGTACGACAGGCGGGGTTCCTGGAGAACATGCTCAGTAATGAAACAGAGCAATTACCAGAAAGGTGGAACATCTGAGTAATCAGCACCTCCCAGAACCAGCATGGAATCCTGTGCTGTCAAATAACCTGTTACCTAGTGCTCAGAAAAACACAGCAGAGCATCTCCAAATGCAAGATGCTCTGCACAAAGGAAACAGGTCACTGCCCGCTGTGAAGTTCAGGTAGGCTCGGCAGAGCATCACCTGTGTACAAGATGCCCTGCATAGAGGAATCGTGACAATGGGTCAGGGAAACTAAGGAACAGCTAAGGTAAGATGCAAAAATACAACTTATATAGGTGTATATGGGGGTGGTTTAACTGTCTCCTTACATCTGAATCTCAAGGATTGAGCATGTTGGATTTCAAGATGTCTGATCCTTTGTTCTCAAAAAAGATAAACTTCCCCTAGAGTTGACTGACAGAAGATTATTTTCAATACAAACTTGCCTGACAGTATTTTAACCCCTTAATTGCCACCAATACACCTTTGAACAACAGCTGTTAAGGGGCCTTATTCCACAGCTCCACTTTTTAACGATGCTCAGGAATAATGGTATAGAGCTCCCCCGCGTCAGAAAATCTCCAGGGTTTCAGGTACTGGAGGGAAGCGGAGACCCTAGAGAGTACTATCCCAGGTGATTCTTAAGGGCCATTTACTGCGACATCGCTAACGATATATCGTCGAGGTCATGGTGTTTGTGACGCATATGCGGCGCCGTTAGCGACATCGCAGTGTGTGACAGGCAGGAGCGACCTTAAACGATCGCAAAAGAGACAAATATCGTTGGTATATGAGAGGTCGTTCATTTACCAAAAATTATTGCCTCGTACGTAGTTAGGTTGTTCCTCGTTCCTGCGGCATCACACATCGCTATATGTGACACCGCAAGAGCGACGATCATCTCCTTACCTCCGTCCACCGGCAATGCGGAAGGAAGGAGGTGGACGGCATGTTCCGGCAGCTCATCTCCGCCCATCCGCTGCTATTGGCGTTATGTGACGTCGCTGTGACGCCGAACGCACCTTCCCCTTGAAGGAGGGATTGTTCGGCGGTCACAGCGACGTCGCCGACCAGGTATGTGCATGTGACACTGCCGTAGCGATAATGTTCGCTACGGTAGCGATCACCACATATCGCACCAACGACGGGGGCGGGTGCTAATGCTCGCGACATCGCTAGCGATGTCGCAGCGTGCAAAGCACCCTTTACTGTCACCAGTCCCGTGATTGCCATTATACATTGTATAATGGCAATCATGTAAAAGAACAATAAAGCGCCGGTAAAAAAATGATCTCTCTCTGATTTGATACGAAAGACATGTCAGATGGCATTGAAAACTCCTCCTCGGTCCATCTAGGTGTGGCCAAAGCTCCCCGGAACCCCTCTTCCTCCTAAACTTTTAAAATGGTGTGTGAATGAGTTGTGTGCCTGCCGAAACAGTCCTCCTCCTCTGATTTTTCTCCCATCTGACATGTCAGATTGGATACAAATGATCCCATCAGGTCACCTATGGTACTCCATACAGAGAGATTCCCCCACTACCCCTCCTCTTCTTCTTCAAGAAACATAGCACGCACATTAGCATAGGCCTGGCTCCCATCTGCCCCTCTGCTAGGAATTAAACTGCAGTGACATCACTGAGGTGACGTTAGTGAGGTTACTGCAGTTCACTCTTGCCCTATCTGTGAGCTAGGGAGTGTGACCTGCATTAACCTCACTGAAGTCATTGCCGTCACACTCCTCACAGAGTGCTTGCACTTCCAGTATATGGGGGATGCGTTCTCTGAGCGTGCCCCCATATACTGGAAGACTGAGTCATTGTGGGACCTCCAATGCAGATTATGATGGTCCTGGGATTTGTTTTTTTGGGGGGGGATGGTTGTGTTTTTTGCTTTGTTTTTTCTTTTGGATTTTTTTCAATAAACTGGTGAAAGAGAGAATGCTTTGGGGAGTGTTTTTTCTAATAAAATATTTTCTGTCGTCTTTTTTATTTTTAATTACTGACTGGGTTAGGAATGCCAGGTGTCTGATAGACGCCTCAACTTTACTAACCCCTGGACTTGATGCCACCTGATATTACACAGCTGGTTTCATAAGAAAGTGAGTAACAAATTTTCGAGTCCCTTTTGACAAAAATGAATAAATTGAGGCTAAAGCAACATTTTTAGGTAAAATGTAAATTTATTTCAGGGATCAGGAGGCCGGCTGTGCTCTTACACTGCTGCTATTACTTTGTGACCTCTCGGTACCAGCGAACCCGAACTGTAAAGTTCAGAGTTCGTACTGGACACCTAATGTGCTCAAATCCGTACATAGACTTCTCACAGTACAAACAATCAACAAGCTTTTCGGCTGTGGACACTTCCACAGCCATCAGAGCCATGTGAAGTATTGGCATGGCTGTGATCGCCCACATAATATGTGACCTGGACAGTATAAATGCCGGATCACTGGTGGCTCCGTCATTTTGCTCTGACTAGCGTATGGACAAGACGCTGCTTGAAAAAGTGACATTATTAGGTTACAGTGATGGTACTCTTAAAAAAAATTCTCTGTGTCCACTCTGCACCAGACTCTGTGGGTGTTCTCTTAAAAAAGGCTCTGTGGCCACTCTGCACCAGGTTCTGTGGGGTCCTCTCAAAAAAGGGTTTGTGCCGACATGTGCAGCTAACAGGCATGGGTGGATTGGAGATCCACACATGCCCATTAACTAGTTAAGTAAAAGGAATGTTGGCACTTGCTAACACACAAGTGTGAACAGGTGCATACTGAACATGAAATATTTAACAAATAGGGACAGTTGCAATCTGAAATTCTAAGATATGTTAACAATGAATATAGGAATATGAACATGCATTACTGCTAAGAAAACACATAAAAATTGAGATTCTTATATAAAAAAGGCCAGTTTTGTGTGAGCCCAACAGCCAATGTCAAGGTGTATCTCTTATGTTGGCTGCTGGGCACAAAATAAAACATAAAAATGCTCTATATTTTTGTCTTTAAAGGGAACCTGTCACCAGATTTGTCCCTTATAAACTGAGGCCACCATCAGTAAGCCCTAATATACAGCATTTTAGAATACTCTATATAAGAGCCCAGACCGTTCTGTATAACGTAAAAAACATCTTTTATTATACTCACTTGCGGGGTGGTCAGTTCCGATGGGCGCTGTTGGTCTCGGTCTGGTACCCCCTCATTTTCTTCCATCGCTGACCTCTTTCCCAGCTCTGTGTGAATGATGTGGAATCCTCCATTGCACTTCTGCGCACGCGCACTTCTCACTGTCCGGCTAAGGGCAGATCAAAGTATTATAATGCGCATGCGTGAGTGGTCTTTGACCTTTCCTCGCTCTAGCGTATTAGAGTACTCAACAAGGCAGATCAAAGTGCGCATGCGCAGGATGACAATGGAGGACACTGTGTGGATGATGTAGGTTGTGTCATCCCCATGGAGCTGGGAAGGAGGACAGCAATGGAATGAACAAAGGAGGCATCGGACCGAGACTAGTGACACCCATCAGACCGGGCGCCCACTAGGTGAGTATAATATAAGTGTTCTTTACGTTATACAGAGTGGCCTGGGCTCTTATCTACAGTATTCTAGAATGCCGTGTACAAGGGCTCACTGATGGTGGCCACAGTTTATAGGGGACAAATCTGGTGACAGGTTCCCTTTAACCTCTTGGCTACTTTTTTAGCACAAAAAGTTGTATGTTCCATTAAAATGAAGTAAAATTTGTTCAAAAAGAGGGGGTGGACAAATATGTTCAAAAACTTTAGCAACTTTTTAAAATGTCTTTTTAAAATTGACTTAACCAAAAACATCTGAATAAGTCAATGACCAACATGACAAGTTGTGATGTGTAATCCTATATTTGAGGAGCCATGGTCCGGCGGACAGGCGGATTAACATTTTCTCCTTGCTTTTTCTCAGACAGGTTTTCACATTCTCTTTCATGTAGGCATATGCAGAGCTCTGATCCAGAACACAACCGTGTGGATTTTATTCTATACCCCTCTGCATCCAATCTTTTGATCACTTAGGAACCAATACATTTTGGCTGAAAGTTGAAAGCTCTTTTATTTTTTTTTTGCAGCGTGTTTCATTCTGGCGAGCTTTTATCCGCTTCCGTGTGCTAATATATGTTTAAAGCTTTTGTCAATCCCTCGCTTTACTAAATAATGTTTTTTGTAGCTGCGAGCAAAGTACGGGGAAAAAAAAAAGCGGCGCCCAGCTATAGCTATACTGTAATAAAATCATAATGTCACCACTAAATAATACAGCGGGGCTATCAAACCAAGTGCTATTATTGTATAGGGTAACTGGTTGGTTTTTGGGCTTTCTTTAGAGGGAACCTATCACCAGATTCACATATAGTAATGCGCATGCGCGAACCAGCGATGCCTCTACGCATTCGCTATATATCACCTGACGATGTGGATGGCGTCTTCTGTGTCATCCACATATCTGGGCCAAATCTTGCGCCTGCGTAGAGACCTCCCCGTTTTGCGCATGCACACTTATATATTAGGCTCTACCTACATTAGGGAAGAGTAAAGTGCACCTGCGCAAGCAGGCAACATCTCTGCACAGGAGCAAGATTTCACCGGGCTATAAGGATGATGCAGGGGCCATCATCTACGTCAATCATTACAAGGGGACGGTGACTAGTGCGGAGAGAAGGGACAGCACGCCCAGCGAACCGCACCGTCTGGATTAACACACAGCATGGGGGATTTTAGAAAAAGGTATTTGAGGGGTATACAAGGGGAGACAGGGGATAATTTGCACCTTTATGTATTACAGCACAGACTCTGCTGAAGGTGGTAGTTTTGGTTTATACATGAAAAATCTGGTGACAGGATCCCTTTAACAACCTTAAATGAAGTCCATCTGCAGAAACATGGAGTTGATTCATACACCCCAAATTAAAAGGGTTGTCTTGTCATTAAAAATGTTCATTGTACAGATCAGAAAAATAATATTTGTCATTTACAAATTACTTGCTGTAAAAAAAAAAATCAGTAATCTACATAGTTTGTGTAATGATCCAGGCCAGCTTTTCCTGCTGTGGTTACACCCAGCTCTGGCCTGTCATGTCAGGGGTTAACTTCCCTTGCCTCGTTCTGGATCTTGCTCTCTACCTATGGTTCAGTGCCAGTGATATTTCTGCCTTGCAGCGTGTATACTTGCTCTGGTGAGTGTTCCCGATCTGTCCTGTCTCCCTGCTTCTGTGTCCTGACTTGTACCCTCCCCCATTCGACTGCCTGTCCCGGTCCCTGACTTCTCGCTCCTGTCTGTTGTTTGTGTTTCCCTCTGCATACCTGATCTCCCGGCTTCTGTTTTATGACTTAATTTTGATCCTCCCCTTGCAGTGACTTGACTTTTCTAGCTAGACCCTGACTGGTTTACTACTCTATTGCCCCCTGGTGGTTCGCCTGTTAACTGCCAGCTGAAGTTACTTTGCTGTACTTCAGCTGCCTTTCTGTTACAGTGTGACTTTGTCACTCCTTCACTACTCTACTGCCACCTAGTAGGGAATACGCTGTACTACATCTTACTAGCCCTTTGTACAGTGTGATAGTTTGGTGCCACCTTATGTTCAAAGTGTATAATAATAATATTATTCATTTATATAGCGCTATTAATTGCACAGCGCTTTACATACATTGGCAACACTGTCCCCATTGGGGCTCACAATCTAGAGTCCCTATCAGTATGTCTTTGGAGTGTGGGAGGAAACCAGAGAACCCGGAGGAAACCCAAACAACCAAGGGAGAACATACAAACTCCTTGCAGATGGTGTCCTTGGTGGGATTTGAACCCAGGACCCCAGCACTGCAAGACTGCAGTACTAACCAGTGAGCCACCATATAGAAATATGCACGTCCACTTAATAAACTGGTCACACATGCTCAGTCACTCTTTCCACAGCCAGGTCTCTGCATAGTGATTTACTATTTATTGCAGAGTAGCCAATTGAAATAGTTTTCTGCCCTACTTGTCATGGTTAGAAGCAAATTTACCGGTAGTATTGCAATATACAGTAGCTGAGAAGGCGTCTTCTGCAGGGGAAGTAAAGAGGGACTATATTGTCAGCTGCCAGAGGGCAAAGGAGGCTGATTCTTGTCAAAATCAGTCTCCTTTGGTCCCCTACAGCACATATTAGCTGCATAGCAAGAAAGAACATGGGATAGCTAATAATGATGAAAAGGTTTATTCTATTTTATGCTAGGAATGCTACAAATAACTTTAACATTGATAACTTTTAAGGCATAAATAGATCACAGTAACATCATAGTTGGTTTCCTTGAACAGTTTTAGTTTAGGGAAAGCCATTGGACTTGACAAGTGAAGAGTGTGCTGGGAAAATGATAGGAAAGGAAGTTCCTGTACCAATAGTGCTGACATTTATTTATTTTGCTCTCTTATATAGCGCTATTAATTCCACAGCGCTTTACAGACGTGATCATCACTGTCCCCGTTGGGACTCACACTCTAAATTCCCTATCAGTATGTCTTCGTATTGTGGAAGGAAACCCACGCAAACACAGGGAGAACATACCAACTCAAATGAAGAGACTCTGAACACTCAAATGGAATGGATGATAACTTAACTTTAGCATTAGATCTTTAAAGGGAACATGTCACCAGATTTGTTCCCTACAACCTGCAGCCACCACCAGTGGGCTCTTATATACTGCATTCCAAAATACTGTATATAAGAGTCCAGGCTGCTGTGTATAACAGAAAAACAGCTTTTATTATACTCACCAGGGGCGGTTGGGTCTGATGGGCATCACCGGTCCCGGTCCGGCGCCTCCTCTCTGCTTGAGATTGCCATTCTTCTTACCAGCCCCATGTGGATGACGCTTCCTATATCATCCACACAAAATCTCCCATTGCTCACTTTCACATGTGCACTTTGATCTGTACTGCCGAGGGCAGATCAAAGTATTGTAGTGCGCATGCGCGTTTGGTCTTTTACCTTTTCCCGCACCTGCGTATTACAGTATTTTGCTCTGTCCTCAGCAGGGCAGAGAGCAGTGCGCATGTGCAGGAGAGCAATGGAGGCCTCTGTGTGGATGATGTAGGACGTGTCATCCACACGGAGCTGGGAAGGAGGACAGCGAATGCAAGAAGAGAGGAGGGGCCGGACTCGAGACCAGCGATGCCCACGGCAAATTTGGTGATAGGTTCCCTTAACTTTTAGCATGGTGGTGACATGGAAAGCACAATACTTACAAATAGTCAAGTGAACCTGTCGCCATGAAAATGCAGTCCAGTCTGGAGGCCCCATAAAGTAGGGAGAGCGTAGTAGTTTTGCGAGAAAAGATTTAGCATAACTTGTGATTTACTCATTTAGGCCTCTGCTCTTTCTGGGGGTTTTCACTCCAGTTGGCGGTGCTATCAGAGACTGACAGATTTCTTTGCATAAAGGCGGTGTTACATGAGACGATTTATTGTGCAATTCATTGCCCGTGGCGCACAAAGTCGTTAAACCCCCGTCACACAGACTTACCTTCCTAACGACGTCGCTGTGGGCGGCGAACATCCTCTTCCTTCCACACAGCGACCTCTCAATAGAAGTGGAGGGGCGGAGATGAGCGGGACGTAACATCCCGCCCACCTCCTTCCTTCCTCATTGCCGGCGGGACGCAGCTAAGTTGTTGTTCGTCGTTCCCGGGGTGTCACGCGGAGCGATGTGTGCTGCCACTGGAACGACGAACAACCGGAGCACAGAAGGAGGACCAACATTATGAAAATGAATGACGTGTCAACGAGCAACGATTAGGTGAGTATTTTTGCTCGTTAACAGTTGTCCGGAGGTGTCACACGGTACGACATCTCTAACGATGCCGGATGTGCATCAACAATTCCGTGACCCTGCCGACATATTGCACGATATATTGTACCATCTAACGCCGCCTTTAGTCTGTGTACACAGGAAGCTGGTAGTCACTGATAAAACCGCTTATTGGACTGGAAACCCCAGAAAGAGCAGAGGCCTAAATGATGAAACTGAAGGTCATACTAAATCTTTTCTTACAAAATTATATATCAATTTGCTCAGCTCCCCCTGCTCTATACAAGATGCCTGCTGATTGGACGGAATTTTTATGACAGTTTTCTTTTGACTCCTTCCTATTACAGGCAGAAGCTTATCGATCGCGGTCGCAGGGATTGCCACCTCAATAATGCACGCCGACCCCACCACTTGTTTTAGCTGGATGTGTGTCTGAGGGTGCACATACAGCTGAAATGCACTGCAGCATTGAGACACGTTGGGTCACTGCACTGCAATGTGCCGCCCGCCAATTAAGGATATGAATATTCACTGCTCCCAATACCCATTATCTCACCCACCTCTTTGCACTGAAGTCTGTGCTGAGAGGTGGGAGAGATTATGTGCATGGGGAGCAGTGAATATTCATGTTCTTTAATAGCAGCACACATGACCACCCAGCAGCTCACTTCCTGCAATGGCTGGGCATTCACGTTTGCCATTATTAAAAACTATGGATATTCACTACTCCCTACACTCATAATCCCAAGTGTGTGTAGCAGAGAATATGCCAACTGCTGACGGAAGTTTAAGTGGGCGCGCATCACAGTGACGTTAGGCGCTGCCCTGCTTACATGCTGAAGTCAGTTGCCGGCATGACAGCATGAGAGGAGGACTCTTCAAGAATGGAGAGAAGGTGAGTATAATCATATATTTTTTCTTTACTGTGTGCAGCGTGATGGGGAATGATATGCATATGCACCAGGATTCAGCCAGGATGAGGCCATGATGGGGACATAAACCAGGATTGAGACATATACCAGGATGGGGCTATGTTAGTGACATACTGTATATTCCAAGATGGTACCATGATGGGGACATCTAATACAGTCATATGAAAAAGTTTGGGCACCCCTATTAATGTTAACCTTTTTTCTTTATAACAATTTGGGGTTTTGCAGCAGCTATTTCAGTTTCATATATCTAATAATTGATGGACTGAGTAATATTTCTGGATTGAAATCAGGTTTATTGTACTAACAGAAAATGTGCAATCCGCATTTAAACAAAATTTGACCGGTGCAAAATTTTGGGCACCCTTATCAATTTCTTGATTTTAACGCTCCTAACTACTTTTTACTGACTTACTAAAGCACTAAATTTGTTTTGTAACCTCATTGAGCTTTGAACTTCATAGGCAGGTGTATCCAATCATGAGAAAAGGTATTTAAGGTGGCCACTTGCAAGTTGTTCTCCTATTTGAATCTCCTATGAAGAGTGGCATCATGGGCTCCTCAAAACAACTCTCAAATGATCTGAAAACAAAGATTATTCAACATAGTTGTTCAGGGGAAGGATACAAAAAGTTGTCTCAGAGATTTAAACTGTCAGTTTCCACTGTGAGGAACATAGTAAGGAAATGGAAGAACACAGGTACAGTTCTTGTTAAGCCCAGAAGTGGCAGGCCAAGAAAAATATCAGACAGGCAGAGAAGAAGAATGGCGAGAACAGTCAAGGACAATCCACAGACCACCTCCAAAGACCTGCAGCATCATCTTGCTACAGATGGTGTCAATGTGAATCGGTCAACAATACCGTGCACTTTGCACAAGGAGAAGCTGTATGGGAGAGTGATGCAAAAGAAGCCGTTTCTGCAAGCACTCCACAAACAGAGTCGCCTGAGGTATGCAAAAGCACATTTGGACAAGTCAGTAACATTTTGGAAGAAGGTCCTGTGGACTGATGAAACAAAGATTGAGTTTGGTCATACAAAAAGGCGTTATGCATGGAGGCAAAAAAACACTGCATTCCAAGAAAAGCACTTGCTACCCACAGTAAAATTTGATGGAGGTTCCATCATGCTTTGGGGCTGTGTGGCCAATGCTGGCACCGGGAATCTTGTTAAAGTTGAGGGTCGCATGGATTCAACTCAGTATCAGCAGATTCTTGACAATAATGTGCAAGAATCAGTGACGAAGTTGAAGTTACGCAGGGGATGGATATTTCAGCAAGAGAATGATCCAAAACACCGCTCCAAATCTACTCAGGCATTCATGCAGAGGAACAATTACAATGTTCTGGAATGGCCATCCCAGTCCCCAGACCTGAATATCATTGAACATCTGTGGGATGATTTGAAGCGTGCTGTCCATGCTCGGCAACCATCAAACTTAACTGAACTGTAATTGTTTTGTAAACATTAATGGTCAAATATACCTTCATCCAGGATCCAGGAACTCAGTAAAAGCTACAGGAAGCGACTAGAGGCTGTTATTTTTGCAAAAGGAGGATCTACAATATATTAATGTCACTTTTATGTTGAGGTGCCCATACTTTTGCACCGGTCAAATTTTGACACCAATGCCACACTAGTGCAAGACTTTGCTTGTATATCGAAATAACCACCAATAATTAGGCAAGCAAAAAATAAAGATAGTTAAAAAGATAACCTTTATTCAAAAATAAGTTAAAAACATATCAAAAACATGGAACCGCCCAGGTGACGGATGAAATAAAGACACATGGGGGTACAACACTAGTGGTAACAATCAGCACTACCAAATACCACATCAGCTAGTGAACATACCATTAGTTTTGATATCTATGCATGTTTGTCAATGAGCAACATAGCCAAAAAGGAGATACAAGTGTATCAAACATAGAGAGTAATGTGAACAGGGTAAAGAGGCTACGTGGTAAAGGCTAATAAAGCATACATCATGATATCATATTACCCGATGAGACAAGTGGTATCCATGTGGTAACCCCCACCAACACTGACGCGCGTTTCGCAGCTCGTGTGCTTCGTCCAGGAGTGGTGTCAAATTTTGTTTAAATGCGGATTGCACATTTTCTGTTAGTACAATAAACCTCATTTCAATCCAGAAATATTACTCAGTCCATCAGTTATTAGATATATGAAACTGAAATAGCTGTTGCAAAAACCCAGATTGATATAAAGAAAAAAGGTTAACATTAATAGGGGTGCCCAAACTTTTTCATATGACTGTATATAAAGCTGAATGTGTGTATGTATGTGTGTATGTCCGGGATTGGCATCTGCACCGTCGCAGCTACAGCCACAAAATTTTGCACACTCACACGTCTGGACCCCGAGAGCGTCATAGGCTATGTTGTGAGGTGAAATTTTAACCCCGCGCGTTCCTATTTACCAATCAATTTTGCCCCTATCTACATAATGGAGAAAAAGTGAAACAAAAAGTGTATCCGCACCGTCGCATTTACAATCACGAAATGTTGCACAGACACCTCATGTGACCCAGGGAACGTCGTAGACTATGTTTTAACTGGAGAATTTAACCCCGCACTTTACAGTTACTCTCCAAAAACATGACCCCATTAAACTAAATGGAGCTTGGAACTGCAGGTTATTAGTAGGAGCTGTGATTGGTTTCTATAGGAACAAAAGACATTCATAGTATAAGAAGCTTATATGTGAGGTAATAAGATGCCCGTGGGGAGACAAATAGAGAGAGACAGACAGAGACAGCGAGACAGACAGAGAGACAGACAGAGACAGAGAGACAGACAAGGAAAGAGACAGAGAGATAGAGACAAACAGGGAAAGAGACAGAGACAGACGGTGAAAGAGACAGACAGAGACAAACGGTGAAAGAGACAGACAGAGACAGACCTGGAAAGAGACAGACCTGGAAAGAGACAGACCTGGAAAGAGACAGACCTGGAAAGAGACAGACCTGGAAAGAGACAGACAGAGACTGACCTGGAAAGAGACAGACGGGGAAAGAGACAGAGAGGGAAAGAGACAGACGGGGAAAGAGACAGACGGGGAAAGAGACAGACCTGGAAAGAGACAAACGGAGCACATTACTTGGCCAATTTAGTTAAATCTGTGTGGAATATCTGTGGTGTTGAAATATAGGTTGTGAAATGCTTCTCTTAGCTTAGTTTTTGCCTTTTAATAATTACATTTCTATCTATTTGTTTTGTGTTTTTTGTGTGCAGAATACATTTTTGTTAATACATTCTATGTAATTAACAACAGTTATTAAGTTATTAAGCTGGGTAGTACAGCTAGTATATTATCTATTCCAGGATGTGGCCATGATGGCGACATACAGTATATATCAGGATGAGGCTATGATGAAGACATAGACCAGAATGTGAGGACATATACCAGGATAGGGCCATAATGAGGACGTATATACCAGGATGGGGCCATATATATCGGGATATAGCCATGATGGGGGAGTCATACACCAGGATGGCTCCCTGATGGAGTCGTATACAACAGGATGGGGCAATGATGGGGACATATATACCAGGATTATATATGTATACCATGATATAACATTTGTACCCATTTGTACCAGGCTATAGCCATGATGGGGTCATACACAAGGATGGGGGTATGTACCAGGATGGGGCCATGATGGGGACATATACCAATATACCAGGATAGGGACATGATGGGAACATATACCTGGATGGAGAGCGGACTTATCTATTAGGCTGTGGGACATATTCACCAGAAAGTGGCCCAGGATGGGGGACATCAGTACAGGATAGTGGACATTACTACACAAAGAAGGGAGGGGGAAACTCATATGTCTTATGCTACAATGGCCCATACATCTCATCAACATGCAGGGGGGGGAGGTTGTACAAACTTTGCACTGGGGCCCATAAGACTTTAATTATACCACTGATTACAGACATAGTTTTAATCTTCTTGACCTAACTATTTATATAACCAGCATCCTATTGTGTGGCCGAGGGGTAATTGAGCATCGTTTGTACCTATTGTGTTTGCAAAAATTTAGCATAAGGGCACCAAACAATACATCATCAGAATCAGTCAAGTGGGCCCAGACGTGCTCAGATTTGTCTGCTTGTCATGTGACGCCCTGGCAAAACCAGGTAGTCACAAAAGAGTTAATCCTCCTTGTTATCACCTGATCCCACACTGGTACAATCCAACAGACCCCCCCCCCCGCTAGAACAGTAGGGACGCCCACTAAGGGGTTATGAAGTGTCTGGGGAGGAAACAAGCAGTTGGAGGAAGGAGGCAGAGCAGAGCAGACGCGGGTTGGAGCTCCTGGGCTGCTGTAGAAATGTGAAGTGTGAGCCAAGTTCTGGGAGCTGAAGTGGGGAGTAAGCTCAGTGAACTGAAGTGAAAAGTGGAAGTGAGCTCCGGGACTGCTGGAACAAGTTAAGCTGTAAGAAAGAACCCAAAGTGGACCGGGGCAGGGTAGTGGCCCGCCGGTACTGTGAGCGGGAATCCGGCCTAGTGCAGGGAAGTGGACTTTCCCCGTTCCAAGGAGAGGAGTTAAAGTGACTTTCAACTGTGTGCAGGAGAGAGGGCTCTGCTCCATTGTACTGTGTGTAGGATCCGCGCACCACCCACCCAAGGGCGCACGGAGACCGGCAATATCTGGTTTACTTCATGGACTTGTGTGAAGTTACTACGTCATCCTCAGAGTAACTACACCAGTCCCCTCCGGTCCAATTCTGCGGACGGCGTTCCGCTGTGCTATCCCTGCCACCACCACAACTCTCAATTGGGCTCCGGGACTACACCTCTCCTACCCGTGGAGGGGATACCTTCTTGCTGCCCTACACTATCGGTCCCGGGCACTGTCCCCAGAGGCAGCGGTGGTGTCACCATCTTATCACCGCAACCCACGGGTGGCGTCACAGACAATTTCCCTTGTAAATAAACCCCCTTTTCACTCGTGGGCGACGGACGGCTGCGCGATCCCCGGATCCGGCTGTCACTAGAGCCACAGCCACTGCCCGGATCCGAGTGCCTCAAGCGGCCCCCAGTTGTGATCTGTCCCCCGCCCGCGACAATTTGGCGTTACGAACAGGATTCTTACCCCATCCGTGACCTGGATGACGTGCGCCTTGTTTCAAAATCTGTGAACTGTTTGAAAATTTTGACCTGCCGCCATCTTTGGCGCCAAACAACGGCACCATCTTCTTCTTCCCCGAAAAAGACGCGAAGTTGAAGCCATGCACCCTGGGGATGTGGGCAGAAGGCGGTGACTCCCAAAACAGGAAGCACAAGGGACAGTGGGTCCCGCGAGACTGCTGTTGAAAACTAAGGGGGAGCGGCATGTAAGCCGAGAAGATGGAGGGCAGGGATGCCAGGACTTTGCCAAATCCCGTTCCTGGACTAGCAAGCGGCAGGATGTCTCAGCAACCAGCATGTGGAGAGTCTTGTTCCCGGAACCGCAAAAGTGATGATGTCGGCTTCGGCAGTCTTCCCGGCCGCAACCCCGATGACATCCCGTCCGGCCCCGAGCCAGGCTGCAACCCCGATGACATCTCACCTGGCCCCTAGCATGGCTGCAACATTGATGACGTCGGCTCCGGCAGTCTGCCTGGCCGCAACGGTGATGACGTCGGCTCTGGCAGTCCGCCCGGCCGCAACAGTGATGACGGCGGCTCCGGCGATCCGCCCGGCAGATACGGAGGCGGCACCCGACTGGAGGTCTGCCTCGGATGCGGCGCCAGCCGCTCCCAGGTACCCCATCCCGGCTGTGGAGCAGCCGGAGTGCACCTGCAGAGAGGAGGAGCAGGTCACTGAGCGATGGGGCCCACGGCAGTATGAGAGGCCGGTCGTAGCCGGCGCCAAGGGCATCCGAGTGGGCCTGGCTCCAGAGCAGGAGGCAGAGCACGGAACCCGTGCCCCATACTGGGAGCAGCAGCAGCAGCGGTAGCAGAACATGGACGGCTACCCGCAAGTTGAAAGTTTAAAGAATGACTGTTTAAGGACTGCACCCTTGTTGAACGTCCTCGTGTTCCATGAGGAGGCCATCTGGACCCCCAGGTGGAGGGTGACAGGACAGTTTTGTAACGTTTAAAGTGATGTGCCTCCCCTTTAGCATGATGAAATGTTTTTTTTTCATGTAACCTTCTTTTTTGCTTTTCAGAAGCAGCTAAAAATAAAAAAAAAAAGTCGGTGGCCGGACAGCCCGCGGGCGGGCTGTGTTTTACCAAGGGGGAGTGTGATGCCCTGGCAAAACCAGGTTGTCACAATTGAGTTAATCCTCCTTGTTATCACCTGATCCCACACTAGTACAATCCAACAGACACCCGCCCTCCCTTGAACAGTAGGGACGCCCACTCAGGGGTTATGAAGTGTCTGTGAGGAAACAAGCAGTTGGAGGATGGAGGCAGAGCAGAGCAGACGGGCGTTGGAGCTCCTGGACTGCTGTGTAAGTGTGCAGTGTGAGCCAAGTTCTGGGAGCTGAAGTGAGGAGTAAGCTCAGGGAACTGAAGTGAAAGTGAGCTCCGGGACTGCTGGAACAAGTTGCTGTAGGAATGAACCCGAAGTGGACCAGTGCAGGGTAGTGGCCCGCTGGTATTGTGAGCGGGAATCCGGACTAGTGCAAGGAAGTGGACTTCCCTCGTTCCAAGCAGAGGAGTTACAGTGACTTTCAACTGTGTGCAGGAGAGAGGGCTCTGCTCCATTGTACCGTGTGTGGGATCCGAGCACCACCCACCCAAGGGCCCACGGACACCGGCGATTTCTGGTTTACTTCATGGACTTGTGTGAAGTTACTGCGTCATCCTCAGAGTAAGTACACCAGTCCCCTCCGGTCCAATTCTGCGGACGGCGTTCCGCTGTGCTATCCCTGCCTCCACCACAACTCCCAACTGGGCCCCGGGACTACACCTCCCCTACCCGTGGAGGGGATACCATCTTGCTGCCCTACACCATCGGTCCCGGGCACTGTCCCCAGAGGCAGTGGCGGTGCCACCATCTCATCACCGCAACCCACGGGTGGCGTCACAAACAATTTCCCTTGTAAATAAACCCCCTTTTCACTTGTGGGCGACGGACGGCTGCGCGAGCCCCGGATCCAGCTGCCACTCGAGCCACAGACACCGCCCGGATCCGAGTGCCTCGAGCGGCCCCCCGGTTGCAATCTGTCCCCCGTCTGCGACAGTCATATATGTGTTTTAGACTTTCAATAACTCTTTTGTTCTTCTGTGGTAGAAATACACAGTTATCACCTACGTACCCTGATAGTCATTGGGGAACGTAGGTCTCAACATTAATATTTACCACTTTGCATTTTTTTGTTATACATGATACTATTGAGACTGGTATGCAAAGACTCTCTCCATCAGTTTCCAATTAAATCTTTTTCGCATCGTAGTACTCGTATTTTCTTCTGAATTTCAGTTGTCATTGCAGATGTGATTGTAAGTTATGGTAGCGCTAGTTCACACTGCATGGAAAGCTAAAGCAATCCTGCCACTCAGTGGCTGCAGAGAATAGTTACAATATTGCTGTAGACATGACTCAGCCGGGTATGCAGAGAAGAAAACAGAATCTAAACCTCTGAAGAACAGAACACTGGGAAACCACTTTATTTAGTCTTTCAAGCCTCGTATCATCTTTCTCCTATATCTAGTCTTCTGATTGCCGCAGATACTATTTTACACTAATGATACTTGTATGTACGGAAGGATGCCTTATTGTAGGTTCAACAATCAAGTCTCTGCAGCACAGCGTAAAAACTTTATTGATCCATATCAATGTGACATTTCAGCTAACCCCCCCCCCCCAAAAAAAACGAGTCTATTTCAAGTATCTATCTCTCTATATGTATCTATCTGTCCCCACCATAGGTCCATCCTGTTATATATGTCCCCATCCTTCTATATATATCCTCATCCTGGGCCCTTTCCTGGTATATATAGTCCACGTTCTGTATCCAACTCATAAAAACCAACAATAAACAAAACCCATTCTACTCACCTTCCCGTGATGTTCTTGTGACGCTCTGGCCTATCAGGTCGTCACAAGGGTACCGTGCAACCTGCCCTTCTGCATGGTACTCGCTCCTCCTTGTTTACGGGTCCTGTCAATTTGGTGTTGCTACCAACAGATGTACATAAATCCTGAGGAACACTCTGAACCACACCCACCAACCACCCATTGGGCAACCTGAGGGGAATAGGGCCACCCAGATGGAGGGATGGAAGAGGGAGGTCAGAGATGTCAGAGTTGAGTAGAGTTGAGCAGTGAGACAGCGGTGACAGGACAGGTCACGCTGTGGAGCTGGGCTCCTGTACCCGTCCCAGGTGCCAGACGTTGGCCTGGCCAGATGGAGCTGGAACCCCGGTCGCAGGGGGTAGTAACAGGGGGTACGGTGCTGCTACAGAGAACAGGCCGGCTGCCTTGTACTACAACCGGGCAAGGGCCAGGGCATGACGGGGTACACGGACCCTAGGCTGGGAAGAAGCTTCACGCAGCCCAGTAATTCACCCGATGGGAACGGAGTGTTCAGGAACCGTTCCCCACCCACTCCAGAATTGGGGTACTAGCACAACGAGGGGGATAGGACTTCCCACAACCGTCCAGAAAATATCAAGCGTGAACCCTGAGAGCAGGCTCACCTTGCTAGCCACGCAGGTGAGCGGGACCCGAGTAGTCTTAGGCGAAAGGGATCCACCAAGTTACACACAGTGCCAAGGGACAAGGCTTCAGACCAACCAGCAACAACAAAGGGTCACGGACCCAGTGTGCTCGGCCAAGAAAAACAGAGCATTCAAGAGTTTGGTTTACCTGGTGTCAGCGTCAGTGACTTTGGACTGTGTGAGTACCCGATATCCCCTTCACCCCAGACGGGTTCCACACTTACTTACCAGTAAGCCATCAATGATGACGCACCTCTCCATGAAAATGCTACGTATGTGGGACTCTTTAACATACTCTATGGCTCCATATATTCAGTGTTGAGTGCCTTTAGATGACCTACTTTAAAAAAAAAAATCAAAAAACCCCATGATATTCCAAAACTGTGCTCTGTTGGGAGATATTTATGCCATAAGTTTCTCTATGTGGCTACCTAGTGGATGTGACAAGAACTGCAACCTTTTAAGGAATTTGCTAGTATGTCATGATGCTTGCGAAAAGGTCAGAATGCACACACCTGCACTTTACAAAAATACCATGACTTACCCATATAGGGGAAACTATGTAGACAATCAGTGACATGAGACCGACTAACATATAATTCTCCAGTACTGTACATGCAAAGAGGAATACATGAGAATATATTCTTCGGTGCATTCAATTATCTCATTCCTATGTGCTGCACGTTGTATGTCCTTGAGCACTGACATGTGGATACTTTTATGATCATATCACATTTTCTATTATTTTCTATTATTGCTGTTGCTTCTATAAGCAAAACAATAAAACCTCTTATCCCATTATGTAGTACCGCTCAAGAGGAGGCATAGCTTGGAGCTAATAGGCCTTGGGGTGGGGGTTGGGATTGCCACACACATACATACATACACAGATACATACACACGTATACAGTACATGATCACACACATACATACATACACACGTATACAGTACATGATCACACACATACATACACATATACATAAACACATACACACATATATACATGAACACATATACATACACAAACCTATACATACACACATGCAAACACACACCTATACATACACACACACATACATGAACACATATACATATATAAGTATATACACACACACAAACCAATACATACACACATATACACACACACGTATATATTCACACACATACCTATTCAAACGCAGATATATCTACACATACACACATATGCATATACACATATATACACAAACACACATACCTATACATATACACATACGCACCTATACATACACACATATACAAAAATATACACACACATGCCTATACATACCCACGTATAAACACACATACCTATACATACCCACGTATACACAGACATACCTATACATACCCACGTATATATACCCACTCATACCTATACATACCCATGTACAGTATATATACACACACACATACCAATACATACCCACGTATAAACATATACTTAAACATACCCACATATACTGTATACACACACATACCTATACATACCCACACACATACCTATACATACCCACGTATATATACCCCCTCATACCTATACATACCCATGTACAGTATATATACACACACACATACCAATACATACCCACGTATAAACATAAACATATACTTAAACATATCCACATATACTGTATACACACACATACCTATACATACCCACGTATATATACCCCCTCATACCTATACATACCCATGTACAGTATATATACACACACACATACCTATACATACCCACGTATATATACCCCCTCATACCTATACATACCCATGTACAGTATATATACACACACACATACCAATACACACCCACGTATAAACATAAACATATACTTAAACATACCCACATATACTGTATACACACACATACCTATACATACCCACACACATACCTATACATACCCACATATACAAACACACACATACCTATACATACACACGTGTATATGCAAACAGACATACAGATTCACTCTCTCTATTTGGCTCCTCATTAATTTATGGATACTCTTGATGAGGGTCTAACTCCCAGATACAGCGCCATACATTTGGTAGTGGCTGTACCTGGTATTGCAGTTCAGTCCCATTTTGAATGAAAATATCTACAATACCAAATATATTTTTTGTTTTCATAAGTGTAAAAATCGTATTTATATTTACTGTGAAAATGTAATATTTTTTAGGGTATGTTACTTTTTTTTTAAACTGCACCATTCCAAATCCATTGTGAATTTCAGTAGCACTCTGGCGGATTCCCTTGTATTTGCCCCCGGTCCTACGTGCCAACTGGAGCATCAACATGCCAATGGCACTGCTATAGAAACCATCAGCAATCTTACTCTTTCTTGGATGCGTTTATTACCTTTTTCTTTTTCGCAGCAGCAGCCACCCCACTGGGAGTCAAATGAATACTCCACAGTAATATCTGCCAGCTAAGGTCTAGTCGCACTGAGCTTGGAGTATATAGAGCAGTGGTATAACTTGGGTAGGATTTTCTGTCTCTTCAACAAACTTTTTGTTTTTGAGTTGGACACTCATTAAATGCCAAGTGCCTCGATTGCTAATATCTCCTCAATGGAAAGGCAATAATAAAAATAAAAATCCTTTTGTTTCACTCTTCAGCCTCAATTACATAGTGTGTCCAATGCAACATGATACATTTAGTGAAAGGATAACTAGCAGGTCTCCAGACCCAAACTCGACAGCCTCATAGGCATATAGGAGGTCTGGACCATGCATCGCGGTGCGTACTTGGACCCAGCAGCGTAACTGGTATCCTTTGGGCCTGGGGCAAAATTTGGACTTGCTCCCTACCAGCTTGTTGGTCAGATGTTTGAACCCCTATAGTGTTCTAGATCCTATAAACATGTACAAGTTCATATGCTACGACCTTCCCAATAGTAATTAAAAAAATAGTACAGATAAAATATTCAGTAATCATATAGAAAACACTTCAATAAGATAATTTTCTAAGTTATTGTTCTAAATAGCAATAGATGTACTAGATAATACATTTTTATTGTCCACTATACCAAAAGTAATATACTAATAATAAATGACATGAAGGGGATAAATACCGACACACAATGACCATACATTATCACCCCATAGTGTTTGAATATAACCACCATTCTGTTAATAAACAAAATCCACTATACCAAGACGAATATACCAATAATATCAGATACATGGGATAAATATCTTTACATCATGACCAGACCACTTATTACCACCACCATAATGATCATTCTCAAAAAACACAGTAGTAGCACTAATATTCCCATCAGTGACATTAGACACAGGAGCTCTGTAGATCATATAAGTGTATATAGTACAGGTAGATCCAGTGACATAACAGTAATGCATACAGACGAGGTCCTTCATTTTTCCTTTCTTCTTCATCTGGCTCAGACCACTATGACTTCTTCCGGCCAAGACTTATCTCTCCAGAAAGTAACACCTAGACATCTATGACTAATCACTTCTACAAGTTACACACTTTTTCTCTTACTACTACATTGCAACAGATGAAAAAGAAAAGTACAATAGTGCCACTCTGGTGCCCTGCACAGTAACAGTACCTCCCTTTTGTTCCCTCCATATTAACAGAATCTGCAATTATAAAATATTTTACAGTACTGATGTCTCTCTTTTTGACCCCCTCCTAGTACAAATTCCTTCTATTTTCTTTGTCACCCCCTCACAACAGAAATCCCCCCTTCTTTCTTTTTGAACCACTCACAGTAGAAATTCCCCCGTCTCTCTTAGTGACCCCCTCACAGTAGAAATTCCCTGCCTCTCATTTTGACCCCCATATAGTAGAAATTCCCCCTTCTCTCTTTATGACCCCCTCACAGTATAAATTCCCCTGTCTCTCTTTGTGACTCCCTCACAGTAAAAATTCCCGTATCTCTTCATGATCCCATCACAGTAGAAATTCCCCTTCTCTCTTGTGACCCCCTCATAGTAGAAATTCTCACGTCTCTTTGTGATGCCCTCACAGTAGAAATTCTCACGTTTCTCTGTGACCCCCTCACAGTAGAAATTCCCCCGTCTCTCTTTGTGATGCCCTCACAGTAGAAATTACCCCATCTATATTTGTGACCCCTCACAGTAGAAATTCCGCCTTCTCTCTTTGTGACCCCCTTACAGTAGAAATTCCCTCCTCTTCCTTTGTGACCCTCTCACAGAAGAAATTCCCCGTCCCTATTTGTGACCCATCACAGTAGAAATTCCCTCGTCTCTCTTTGTGACCCCCTCACACTAGAATTCCCCTCCCCTCTGTAGCACCCATACAGTTTTACTCCTTATGTCCCCTTTTATGGCCTCCATCCTCTTTTTATGGCCCCTTTCAGTAATGTCCGTTCTGTGCTTAAAAACAACAGCAATGCCCTCTCCCCAGTGGCAACAATACAGAACTATTTCTTCTCCATACAGTAATAGTGTTCCCTTTTATGCTTCGATACAGTTGGAACATGCCATATTGTGGCTCCATTAATTAATTATAGATAATGTTTGGGTCACAATGGCGAACATTATTAATGTCCACCATCGTGGAGAAATGGTGTCCCGTATTCTGGTCCCAATATGGTAATAATGTTGCCCATGTGGCCCCATTGAATGATATAATTGGCCAATTAGGCCTATACAGTAATTATGTGTCCAACTTGCTACCATAAACTCTTAATGTATGTTCTTCCTTCCTCCCCATACAGAAAATATGTCACCCATCTGGTAATAACATTGCCCATCTTGGCCCTTTTCTTTAATAGTGTTTCCCATCCTGTAATAGTGTTACCTATCCTCGCTCCTTGGTTAATAATACCCCCCCATCCTGGCCCCTTTGTTTCATAATGTTCCCCATCTTGACATTCTTTACCAACACATTTAAAACATAATAAAACATAATTGATTGTTCTTTCTGCACCCAATATCTGCAGTATAATCTCCTCCTGAGCAGGTGCAGAAGGGCAGAGCGATGTATGGTAGTGATGTGTCCACAGACGTCATCTTCCAGCCTCTGATTGGCTGGGGGTGTGTATGGCCATTGTGGTGCAGGGAGCTGGTGACTCTTTGCGCCACAATACATTTCAGCTGAATTTGCATCCAAGGGCACATATTTAATTGAAATTGATGGTGGAGATAGCGGGTCTCAATTGTAGTGGTACCATATGCGACCGCGATCACTATGCCCCTAATTGGGCCGCAAAGCCAAAAAAAACAAAAACAAAATGTTACATGGGGTAATATTAGTGTTAGTACAGTGATTTTTACTAATAATCAGTATAATGGTAATAATTGGTCACTATGCAGTGGACTGGTAATACATAGTGGTCATGGTGTAACAGCATTGGTTTATTGGTTTTGGTATAGTGGGTTTTGTTCAGTTATTGTATGCGGATAATATTTGTTATTTGGTAGCTATATGACTGTCTTACGTAGATTTATTACTTATATAACTTATCTTATTTTCAGTATACATTGTACTAGCTGTAGTCCCTGGTGTTGCGCGGGATAGCAACTAAGGCGGGCTTTGCACACTACGACATCGGAGGTGCGATGTCGGTGGAGTCAAATCGAAAGTGATGCACATCCGGCGTCGCAGTCGATATCGTAGTGTGCAAATCCTTTTAGATATGATTAACGAGCGCAAAAGCGTCGTTATCGTATCATCGGTGTCCGACATTTCCATAATGCCGGTGCAGCGATAGGTACGATGTTGTTCCTCGTTCCTGCGGCAGAACACATCGCTGTGTGTGAAGCCGCAGGAGCGAGGAACATCTCCTACCTGCGTCCCTGCTGCAATGAGGAAGGAAGAAGGTGGGCGGCATGTTTACATCCTGCTCATCTCCGCCCCTCCGCTGCTATTGGCCGCCTGCTGTGTGACGTCGCTCTGACGTCGCACGACCCGTCCCCTTAGGAAGGAGGCGGATAGCCGGCCAGAGCGACGTCGCAGGACAGGTAAGTGCATGTGAAGCTGCCAAAGCGATAATGTTCGCTACGCCAGCAATCACAAGATATCGCTGCTGTGACAGGGGCGGGGACTATCACGCTCGACATCGCAGCATCGGTTTGCGATGTCGCAGTGTGCAAGGTACCCCTAAGTCTCTCTTTCTGTCTGTCTCCATCTCTCCCACTCTCCCTCTCTCCTACTATCTCAATCGTTCTCTCTGTCTCGCACCCACCCTTCCTCTCCCTCTCTCTCTCCCACTCTCCTACTATCTCACTCTCTCAATCGTTCTCCCTGTCTCGCTCCCATTCTCCCTCTCCCATTCTCCCTCTCCCACACCCTCTCTCGCTCTCCCACTCTCCCTCACCCTCTCTCGCTCTCCCACTCTCCCTCTCCCACTCTCCCTCACCCTCTCTCGCTCTCCCATTCTCCCTCTCCCACTCTCCCTCTCCCACTCTCCCTCACCCTCTCTTGCTCTCCCACTCTCCCTCTCCCGCTCTCCCTCTCCCACTCTCCCTCACTCGCTCTCCCACTCTCTCTCACCCTCTCTCGCTCTCCCACTCTCCCTCTCCCACTCTCCCTCACCCTCTCTCGCTCTCCCACTCTCCCTCACCCTCTCTTGCTCTCCCACTCTCCCTCACCCTCTCTTGCTCTCCCACTCTCCCTCTCCCACTCTCCCTCACCCTCTCTCGCTCTCCCACTCTCCCTCACCCTCTCTCGCTCTCCCACTCTCCCTCTCTCATTCTCCCTCACCCTCTCTCGGTCTCCCACTCTCCCTCTCCCACTCTCCCTCTCCCACTCTCCCTCTCCCTCTCTCGCTCTCCCACTCTCCCTCTCCCACTCTCCCTCTCCCTCTCTCCTACTATCCCACTCTATCAATCGTTCTCTCTGTCTCGCTCCCACTCTCCCTCTCCCACTCTCCCTCACCCTCTCTCCCACTCTCTCCCACTCTCCCTCTCTCTACCGAAATCATATTACCTCACACATAAGCTTCTTATCCTAAGAACGTTCTTCGTTGCCTATAGCAACCAATCTGAGTTCCTACTAATGACCTGTAGTAAAAGAGAGGCATACCTGTGATTGGTTGCTATAGGTCACATGAGAAATATACATCCTAACTGTCAAAGCAGCAAATATATTACCTCACATATACAAACAGTAAGTAAGATTTATGGGGGGGGGGCAAATAACTGTAAAGCGGGGCATTAAAATTTTCACTCAAATATAGTCTATGACGTTTCCTGGGTCACATGATGTGTGATTTCATGCTTGTAAATGTGATGGTGCAGATTCCTTTAGCAGACATACACACAAACATACATACACACACATACACACACACACATACATACACACACACACACATACATACACACATACACTACATACGCACATACACACACATACATACACACATACATACATACACAAATATATATACATACACTACATACACATACACACACAGATACATACACACATACACGCACATATACACACACACACATACACGCACACACATACATATATACACTTATGTATTAGATTTGTATTATTTTTTTGGATTCAGATAACACAGACTCTATCAATGCTCATGGGGTCCACGCATCGAAGCAACATGTTGGTGAGGAGGGTGGGGCAGGTCCAAAGTTTAGCCTGTAGCCTATGGGGCTCTAGTTCTGCCACTGATTGGTCCCAGTGATCACACAGTTATCACCTATTCTGTGGATAAAAGAGAGCGTTGTCTTCAGAGCCTAATATAAAGAGCCACCAGTGTTTAATGACTTAGATCTCAGCTTCATATATTGTCTGGGTAATTACCTGCGTAACTTCTTTTCACTGTGCTGGAAGTGAAG